>NW_006974151.1:0-773 GCF_000164805.1 Carlito syrichta | reverse complement strand
GAGCAAGAGGAAGGACCAGATGTTCAGGCACTCAAGGAAATGAGAGAGGCCACAGGGGCAGGGAGAACAGAATCCAGTGAGATATGGGAGGCAAGAGATCCAGGAGAGATTAGAGGATGACAGTGCCGTGAATGCTGAAATTGAACTGAGAACACTAGGACATTTGATGGAAGAAGACAGTCTGAGTGAAGGGGGTTCAGAGTAGAAAAGATTCTTGTACTGTGTCCTGGGTAAAGGTGTTGTTTGCTGTGTAGGAATTGGGGCAGGGCCCAAAGTCCACTGGAAGTGGTTTCCATGGTGAGTGCTGAGATTTACTGTGTCTACCTTTGACCAGGCTGAGATGAGCACAGCTCGCTTTTAATGCATACTAGAGGCATGACTTTCACAGGATCCTTTGGAAGAGCTGTAGAAAATAACAAATGGAGGTGCAGCTACTCGGGAACTTGAGGCAAGAAGATGCCTGGAGCCCAGCAGTTTGAGGTCACAGTGAATCACGATAATGGCACTGTGTTCCATCCTGGACAAAAAAGCAAGATCCCAACTCTAACAAAAATAAAAACGAAGAAGTTCTGTCTTACTAAGAGTGTAAAGATATTCTCCTGTGCAGATCTTCTCCTTTATCATCTTAAAATAATCTCAAACTTACCAAAAGCTTTCTAGTGTAAAATATTCTTTTCCTGAAGGTCTAGGGTAATTTGCCAACCTGATTCCCCCTTCAATACTTTAATGTACATTTCTAAATAGTTGTTTTCCTACAATACTGCCATATAGTC
>NW_006974150.1:0-743 GCF_000164805.1 Carlito syrichta | reverse complement strand
ACCTCAGACATCCTCCCACCTCAGCCTCTCAGGGCCGAGAGTTGATGTCTGTGAGTCATGGAGTATGGCATGAACTAGCACATTCTGTCATTGAGGATGATGCAAAGGCATGCCCCAGGACAGAGGTCACTGTATTCTGAGTACCTGGGAACATGGGCACCATCAAACGTGACACAAGGGTTTGCATTCTAGGGAGCGACGAGATCTCACAATGTGTCCTAGGCTGGTCTCAAATTCTCGGGGTCCAGCGTTCTCCTGTCTAGAACCCAGGAGTTCCAGCCCAGCCTGGGCCATGAATGGATACCCCATCTCCATACCCATCCAAACAGGGGGGCTGGGATCATTGTGCCTGTCATCCTGGCCACTCAGGAGGCTGGAGGATCTCCAGAGCTCATAATTTTGAAGCTGGCAGTGAACGATGGTCATATCCCTGGGACCCAATCTGGGCCACAGAGCCAGATTATTTCTCCAAAAATATCAGAATTGTACACAGATTCTCAACTGTGCATGATGTGTTCAAAAGGTGACTAGATTTTGAGCCAGGAGAAATAAGATTGGGGGGAAGAAATATCCCCAGGTGAGGGATGTGTCCCTGGCTTTTTTTCATGGATGGTCCTCTTTGCCCATTCATAGCGTGGGCCTTCCTGGGGCACATTTCTCACTTCGGAGAGGAGAGTTGCCAGGAACTCAGAAAGGGAGCCCAGAGAACTCCCACACCAAAGCAAGGGCAGCCATTGGGGGGG
>NW_006974149.1:0-839 GCF_000164805.1 Carlito syrichta | reverse complement strand
GCAATAAGTTTATATGCAATGGCAAGGCTTTAGAGAGGATTCCATGTAGTACAAATTAGGAAAATCCAAAGTAAACAAAAGGCACCCAAAAAGCATAATGGTGAAGGCAAAGAATAATAAGAGTTTTAATTTTGTATATAATGTCTCTTTCCAATAATGGAGCTGGACACGTTGGCATAAAAAGGAAGAAGTGTTGAAACATTTTATATACCAGAACACATGGAAGCAACAGCACAGTGAGGGGACTGGATATAATGTCCTGCACCCCACAACCGAAAGGGATGAAGGAAAGATTGGACCGGAAAATTCAAGTAGAGTTGGGCATGTAGCTCTTCCTAAAGTGGTAGACAAAAGTTGAAACGCTTCCCATTTATGTTTGTGATCCTGCATTCTTTTCTCCTTCCTGTCGTTAAAGACTATAAGGGCTGTGTCCAATAGCTTTAGTTATAGGGTTTGTGAGCTATTCTTTCTTTTTAGGAGTTTGTACCTAATGTCTGGTGCCGACTGGGAGAACAAATACAGAGCCAAAAGAGCTTATCCTTCCAGAGAATTTAAATCGATATTAGTAAACTACTGCAATGTCTCAGAGAGGCGACTTAGAAACATTATCGAATTTTTATCTGATTTTTGAAAAACCTTTTTTATTTGTCTTAGTAGCCTATGGTTAGTTAACAGGATTAATTTATATGATTCCTATACTTTTGTCTGGAAAGAAGGTTGATATAGTCTCAGTTTAGATAGAACTTGAGATAAATTTATCATAAGAAAACAACAAATAAGAATTTTATCTTCCTTATGTCCCAGCCACCCCCTTGAGAAGAGACCTATTAAGCCATGTG
>NW_006974148.1:0-2588 GCF_000164805.1 Carlito syrichta | reverse complement strand
ATTTTGTCTTTCAAGTCTTTTATTGCTGCCATTTAATGTACAGACACTCCTGATTTTAACTTAGTCCAATTTATAAATCCTTTCCTTCTTGTCTAGTCCCTTTTGTACCTGATAATAAATGATTTCCCACTACAAGGTCATGACTACATTCACTTACTTACTTGTGTTTTGTTTGTTTGTTTGTTTGTTTGTTTTTACTTACTTGTTTTACTTTTCATATTTAGATCTGTAATTCAAAAGGGATGGTATGTTGCCTATGATTTGAGTAGGGTTCCAAGTTTAATTTTTCATCCTTACTGACATGAAATTGAAATAGCACTATTTTTTTTTTTTTGAGTTGGAGTCTCACTTTGTCACCCAGACTGGAGTGCAGCGGCCGCTCCCGGCCACCACAGCCTTGACCTGCTGGGCTCCGGCGATCCTTCCGCCTCAGCCTTCCAAGTAGCCGGAACTACAGGCGTGCGCTACCACACCCGGCTAGTTTTTGATTTATTGTGGAGATGAGGTCTCACCAAGTTGCCCAGGCAGGTCTCGAACCCGCAGGCTCAGGCAATCCACTCACCTCAGCCTCCCAAAGGCGCGGGATTACAGGCTGAGCCACCGAGCCCAGCTAGCACTGTTGATTAAACAGATCATTCTTTCCAGTGTTCTGCAATATCTCTAATCATAGATCAAAAGTGTTCATGTGAGCATGAGTCTGTCTGTGGAATCTTGAATTTTCTCATTAGTTTATTTGATGTCGTTGTATTGATACCTTGTATCAAAACCACATAACTTTGGGTCGTGTTAATCCTCTGACTATTGTCTACTTCTTTTACATTTTCTTAGCTATTTTTTAACTTTTTATATTTTTATTTATTTTTAGTTTTTTGAGTTGGAGTCTCACTCTGTCCCAGGCTGGAGAGCAATGGCACGCTCACGCCACTCCAGCATCGACCTGCTGGGCTCCGGCAATCCTTCCGCCTCAGCCTTCCAAGTAGCCGGAACCACAGGCGCGCGCTACCATGCCCAGCTAGTTTTTGATTTACTGTAGAGACGAGGCCTTGCCAAATTATCCGGGCTGATCTCAAACCTGTGGGCTCAGGCTATCCACTCGCCTCGGCCTCCCAAAGTGCTGGGATCACAGGCTGAGCCACTGAGCCCGACCTTCTTAGCTATTTTTATCTTTTATATTTTCATAGGTTTTAGATTGACTTTGACATTTCCACACATGCACACAAAAACTATTGAGGGTTCGATGGAGAGTGCATTAAATCTACAGATAAGTTTGGTCTTTACCAGAGTGACTCATTCAATCCTCAGGCAAAGCACACACTACCCCCATTTGTTTACGTTTTCTTTAATTCATCTTAATAATGTTTTATGCATTTTCATGTAGAGCTCTTACATGTTTTTATTTGATTTATTCTTAAGTATTTGAAGTTATTTTAAAGGCTATTACAACAGACTTTTTCTGAATGTTCATCTATAAAATGCTCATTGCTTCTATAAACAAAATTAAGGTTTGATTTTGGTATAATAATTTTATATTCAGTGACCTTACAAAAGTTTATATTGTTGACATAAAAGAAAGAAGCTGAGGCAGAATTTATATAGAGAGCTTATTTAGTCTAGATTTGAAGACTGCAGCCCAGGACACACTTCCAGGTTGCCTCAGAGAGTGCTCCAGGAACAAAGAAGAAGTTTCCGTTTTTAAAGAAAAAAGGGAAAATTGGGAGATGGGGTAGTTACAAAAGTTGTTTGCCAGGAATCCTCATTGGTTTACAGAAATAGGGTGTATAGCGTTTTATGGCTACTTGGCTTCAGTTAGTCGAGGGCCCCAAAAGCAGGCGGCTTCAAGAGGCAATTATGCAACTCAAGGACAAGTGAGATATGACTGTTGTTATTTTGTTGTTGTTGTTTTTTGCTTCTGAGTCAGAGTCTCACTGTCGCTCAGGCTGGAGTGCAGTGGACAATCATGGCTTGCCGTTGCCTCAACCTCTTGGACTTAGGCAATCCTCCCACCTCAGCCTCCCAAGTAGCTAGGACTACAGGCATGCATTGCCACACCAGGCTAATTGCTATTGTTATTATTATTATTATTATTATTTTGTAGAGACAAGGTCTTGCTATGTTGTCTAGGCTGGTCTGGAACTCCTGGCTCAAGCAATCCTTTCACTTTGGACTCTCAAAGTGCTGGGATTACAGGCATGAGACACTGGCCAAGAGGCTCACATTCATCAGATAGAAAGTTTTTATTTAGCCGGGCTCGGTGGCTCAGCCTGTAATCCCGCGCCTTTGGGAGGCTGAGGTGAGTGGATGGCCTGAGCTCGCGGGTTCGAGACCCACCTGGGCAGCGAGACCTCATCTCTACAATAAATAAAAAAATCAGCCGGGCGTGGTAGCGCATGCCTGTAATTCTGGCTACTTGGAATACTGAGGCGGAAGGATCACCGGGGCCCAGCAGGTTGAGGCTGAGGTGGCCGGGAGCGGCCACTGCACTCCAGTCTGGGCGACCGAGTGAGATTCTAACTCAAAAAAAGAAAAAAAAAAGTTTTGATTTTTCTTTCTCAATTCAGTATGTAGATTATTTTGTGTATGTGTATATG
>NW_006974147.1:0-3750 GCF_000164805.1 Carlito syrichta | reverse complement strand
AAGGTGTGACTTTGCTCTAGGATCCTAGGAGTCTCCACTTGTGTTCTCTTGGTAAGGCCTGACAGACACTCCACAAGCATGTTTTACTCTTCTACAATGGATTTGAAAGAGGCAAAATTTTCAGGTATATTTCCTTTTTCAATAATCTGTGTCCCTATTACCTCTCACTATTGCATTCTTAACACTTCAAATGTCTGGAAAGTCCCTGAGTGGGCAGAGATTTAGATAGTGTTTGAGGCCACAAATTTCTCAGTTTGCTCTAGATTGCTGATGTCAAGACATGGAACTGCCAGTGGTGTCCTCATCAGTGGATGCCATTCTCATCACCAATGTCATTTTCATCAGTTATTAGTGTCAACAGGCGATCACTTCCACTCTTGGAGCACAATATGTAACACTAATGCATTCAGAAAACTAGCCATTTCTTCTTTTCAGGTCTGATGATCACATTGTCATGAATGGAATGAGGCAATGTAACCTTCTGCAGAATCTTCAGATGGGCGAAGTCTGAAAACAGTACAGTGAGGCAGAATGAGAGACAGAGAGAGAGAAGGAGTAAGAGGATTAGAAGGAAGTAACAGGGAGAGAGGAAGATCATGAATGAATACTGGTATTGTTCCCATGTCAAGGCACAGTGTTAAGGATCCACATTCCTGATGAGTTTTGAAAAGAGAATTAGCAAAACAACCCTGCCTATCATATACCTCAGCTTGTGTTACTAAATGTTCTGATATAGAAAAAAATCTGTCATAACAGCTACAGTGGGGCTGCAAGTGATGATTTTTTCAGTAATCCAGCGTAAACTGCCATTATCCCTCTGCATTTTGGAGATGTCAGACTGGCAAATAAGATGTAAATACAAAGGTACAATCATTCCTATACAGTTAAGATACTGAGGGTGGCTCTAATCTCTGCCATATCTGTACAGGAAATAATTGGCCTTTGGATGTGAAATTGATTTTGATTTATTATATATGATATATATAGTATATTATTAATATCGGTGAGTATTGAAAGATTTAAGCTTGGCATTTACATTTGATTTTGCCTAGAAAAATAGATCTTACAAGCCAAAAATCATAACTCACAAGCCAAGGGTCTACTATGTCTCCAAATTTCTAAGCATGTACATCCAGATTATACTTAAGAAAATGGGAACATAGCCATGGAAGAGAGAAGTCCATGAAGTCAGTGGACTCGGTGTGATAAATGTCAGGAAGAAATCCATGAATATCACTGCAACCCATTAAACCATTAATCTAAAAGAAGGTCATGGTGGTTTTTCCAGTTAGTGGATGACAGACCAACTAGGGCTCCATGTTCAAGAGCTCTTGCAGTGTTTGAAGATCCACCTGTTACTCAAGATAATGGCTGTCCCTTCCAATATGAACTGGGGAATCCCAGTGGTGAACACTTGCCTTGGTATTGCAAGGACCCTCTTCATGGGCACCCAGACTACTAATAACTTAAAATTCCTGCTGTGAGGACTTCTTGGGTCTTCACTGGGTAAAGGATCATGATTTCCATTGGAGCAGGTGATATCAGCCTTCTGCCACTCTCGACCATGTCTACTAATGTCTAATACATTTTACACTGGATGGTTGTGCTTAACTTTTGTCCCTAAGGACACTGTGCTCACTGAGGTGACGTCTACATCTGCAGGTCAGTTCCCACTTGCTGCACTCTGGCACTGCTTCCTATTCCTTATGCCCAGCTGGCTTCATGGCATGGTGCCAATTTCTACCATTCCTAATTCTTATCATCATGTTGGTACTATGAAGCGCAGATTGGTAGCAGTGTCCTTTCCTGAAGGGGTGCAGAGATATTCACCCTAATATAAAGAATTTTGCCTCAAGGTCTCTGAAATCTCCCCCCACTGTCTCTTTCAAGCTGTTACCTTTCCCTGTTAAAATTATCTACTACAGAAAAGGAAGAAAGAACCATTTTACAAAATAATGCCTGTCTCTCAGTTTTATACAGCTTCCAAGGAGAACTATTTGCAAGTCATCATCCATTTTCCCCATTCATTCATTGTTCCCATTCATTCATTTTCCCAATCATTTATTGTCTCTCAGTAGAATTCCTCTTTTTCTTTCTCCATAGTCTGTTTTACTATGCAAGCCCCCATTTTTTCTGTCTCTTGAGGATGGTATTTAAGGTTTTTTACTCGAGAAGTTAGGTTTTCGTTCTGAAGTCTCCAGTGCATACACATTAAATAAAACTTGTTTACCTTTTTTCATATTAATCAATCTGCCTCATGCCAGCGATGTATAATCAAATCTTTAGATGTCAATACCCATCCCTCAGTCTTGGTGCTGTGAGAAAAATGACAAAAAGCCATTGTTCTCTTCTGGATGCCACAGTGGGGAGAACCCAGGAACATGTTCTGCTGGCATATAGTAAGAATTTCTGTCTCTCTGTGTGTATTCTGGTGAGTGAATGGTAAAATAATAATAATAGCAATAATAAATCATTGTTTTTCTTAACTTAAAGGTTTTGAATAATGGAGAATAAGCCTTTGTGTGACTAATCCTGGGTTATAGAACTAGTCATTGGTGGACCTCTGTGTACTCTGTGATATGAATATTCATCTTGTCTGAACCCTTTTCCTCTTAGAAACTCATCTTCCTTGTCTCTGTCTCTCTTTATTGTTTTGTCACAAAACAGGTAGCCGTAAGGTAGAACACAGGCCTATAACATATAAGTCCACTCTTCAAGCCAGCCCTGCAGACTGGTCAGCTTTGTAGACATGATTAGACTAGAGACTCTTAAAGACAGACATTGAGGTGGGTCCCTGAAACAAAAACTTCATAAGGTTTCCCTTTTGTATTGTCTTCATGTCCTTGGGAGCTTGACTTTGTGACCATACTTGTGGCCTCTACCATACGAAGGTTGTGAGTTTTTGGGTTCATGTCAGATGGCCAGTCTAAAAAAACACTGACTGTCCAAGATATGTATGATTTCAAGCAGCACAATTTTCATTAGAAACATGTCAATCTTTGGGGGAACTTTGTTCTAAAGGGCCCCTGCCCTATGGGGCTTGTTGTCTTTTGTTTTTCTTAAGTCGATTTTCAGAGTGAATTTTGGGGTTATGGAGATTGCTTCCTCGATGCCCTCTACTACCTGGGCTTTTGAATTTAGGCACTATTTGAAATAAGTGCACCACTGAAAATAAAATTTAGAGATTGCTCATTCTAAACAATTGATGGAAAGGTTAAATTGGAAGAAAGAGGTAATAATGTCATGACTAGCATTAACAATTCTCTCCGTTTTTATAAGATATGTAAAAAGATATTTTAATAGCTCTATGGTTAAAATCAGCTAATTAAAAGATAATATCCAAGGGGTGTGCATGCACACACACACACACGTCACGTGTACTGTGTGTGTGTGTGTGTGTGTGTGTGTGTGTGTGTGTGTGTGTGTGTGTGTGTATGGAGGTCTCACTCAGTTGCCCAGGTTGGAGTGCAGTAGATCATCTCAGCTTCTATCTCCTAGACTCAGATGATCCATTTGCCTTACCCTCCTGAGTCGCTGGGACTACATGCCACCATGCCCAAATAATATTTTAATTTTTTGTAGAGAGGAGGTCTTGCTACGTTTAAAACTCCTAGGTTTAAGCAATCCTCTCACCTTGGCCTCCAGAAGTGCTGGGATTACAAGCATGAGCCACCATGCACAGTCTAAGCTATATATTTTTACAAAGCATTTATGCTTTTTCTCTTTTGAATCCTACATTTGGAAATTCAG
>NW_006974146.1:0-8458 GCF_000164805.1 Carlito syrichta | reverse complement strand
GAGGTTGATTTAATTCTGGTCCATTTGAATTCTAACTTGATCCTCATACTCGGTTTTCCACAGCAAATAAGCACCTCCAGACAAACAGCTTTTGGCTAATTGCTACCCATCTGCAAGAGTCATCCATAGAGAGGTAAATTGATCTAAAATAGTAATTGTATAAGGTGCAAGAGGACCATACTTTGAACTTGCCTCCCATAACTCTCTTACCAACTTATACGGCAAGGGTTCCCAGTGAGCTCAATCCACTCCATCAGCATCGGCATAAAATTGTATTGGGAAACAAGCTGTGAAACTAAAATCTCCTTCTTTTTCTGCTTCAGCTCATACTGCCTGCATACTGAGAGGAAAGACAGGAGCCACAGGGGCATTACTGGCATTATTAGGCAAATTTTTTGGCTTTAGGACTTTAGCATTGAAAGGAGCAGCCTATGGAAGGGAAGGTGCAGGGTTGGCCATAGGAGCACTGATATGATACCTATCAGCTTCTGCCTCGGGTTCAGCTTCATCCTGTGGAGATAATTTATCATTGTTATTATAATCAGGGGGAGCTGAGGCTGCTGTGAAGAGAAAAGTTTCTTTCATCATCCTCTTCATTATTAGCAACCTTCCTAGAAGGAAATTTTCTCATAATCATGTTGAGGATCTAAGGCATCTTTACCTAGATTCCCCAAAGAAAAGGCATCGAGTGGGACCTTCTCAAGCCCACACTGTGAATAATACAACTGTAATTCTTCTCTGACTTTTAGCCAAGTAACTAAACTCACTGTACCTTCTTCCAGAAACCAAGGGCACTGCTCCTGAACAAAATGCAGGAATCAAGGTAGATTAGAGGAAGAAACTTTAGCTCCATGTTTAGACAAGGTATTCATTAGAATGCTGAAGAACATTTTTCATTCCTTGGACTCTCTCTGGTCCATGATTAGATCATGGCTCTGGTGTCTAAAAACCAATCCCTTACCTATCTCACTCGGCCTGTCTCTACAGAGGGGTCTGCAGCACCCTGGGTAAGATCCTAGCCACCTTGAAATGAGAAAAAAACTTACCTTTCCAGGGCCTCACTTTGGGTGCCAGTTTCGGAGGGCCAGCCCCCAAAGAGAGATTTAGGAGGTCCCTTGGAAGGTGTGATGGCATCGGTGACTCATAGGGATAGATATTAAAAGAAAGAAAGAGACTGGGGGAGAAAGAAAAAGCTGGACTCTGTCTACAGCATAAGTCATTTATTGGGGGTTTACAGCCTGCATTTATCGCAAATTTTACACCGGCAGTCTTACAAGTCTTCCATGTGAACACAAAGCCAGGTGCAGGAGGAGCACCCCCCCACCCACCAGGTGTTTCCTCAGGCATGAGGAAGAACAATCTCAATTAAATCACAATACCTTTACATGAACACAAAGCCAGGTGAATGAGGAGCATCCCTCACCCACCAAGTGTTTCCTGGAGTAAGAGGAAGGGCAATCCCAATTAAATCACAAGACATTTGCATGAACATGGAGCCAGGTGGATGAGGGGCATCCCTCACCTACCAGGTGTTTCTCCAAGCATGAGGAATGAGGATCCCAAAACTATCTCACTGTTCCTCATGCTTGGTTAATATTTCACAAAAGAAATACAACAGTTCTAATATCATAATTTTCTAATAATCAGTAACTTTTAAAACCTATGCATACACAACACCTAATAACCCAACCTAAATCCCAATTCCTCTCTATTTTACACTAATTCTACCTACACTATAGAAACTCTTAATTATAGCCCAAACCAATTTCTAAGGAATGTGGCCCAGGCAAAAGATCACGCTGGGCCATTTCTGGGAATAATTGATTACAATCTCTTAACAAAAAGGCTGTGCCAAATTCCTATAAATCTATTTTAACTTTTTATAAAAGTTTCTAATTCCTAATCCTGATCATCAGCAATAAAGCCTCTAAAAAATAAAACCCAAATATAAACTGTAAATTGTATTAAAACCGCAAATGTAGAAAATGGAAACAGTGTAATTTCTAACGTTAGCTGCATTCTTATTAAACCTCAAAATATCATGTTTGATCATATTTGAACTGACATAATTCACTGATGTAGCATAACCTATTCTATAATACTTTCTATGAATAAAATTAATTCAATTTCTATAATAAGTAGAAATTATCCTATACTAACTGTAGCTAAAAACCAGTTTAAAAAAAAGCAGCCTAGTCCAAAGTATGTTCTGGGTCCTGAGGAATGTAACCCAGCCCAAAAGTTCATGCTGGGCCTTTAGGAATGTGGCCTAGCCCAAAGTTTGCGCTGGACCATTTCTTATAGCTCTAGATATTTATGTGTATTATTAAGGTTGAAACAGCACTTTGTTTATGTATATACTATGTATTAGTATATACATAACTAATACATTAGTATATGTATATACTAATTCTACAACTATACTATTAAATCTTTAAAGAAGCTTGTACTGTATCAAAGGCTCCCAAATGTGACCTGAGTTTGAATTATGTTAAGTTTAATGCCGAAACCACAGTCTGTGAGAAACGGGAACAATGGACTCCTGAAGTAAGCCATGCCTGTCGTATTCTCAGAACTTCATGCTTAGATCATCAAAGTCCCTGCTAGTGGATCATGCCAAACAGTAAAGGAGGGAAGAGGGAATGGACCTTCAGCTCCTGAACTCATCCTAGTGGTCTCAGGGTCCGCAGCCTGCCAGGATCCCTAACGCTCAGGCAGGCCTCCACGGCTGGCTCCCAACACTCTAGGAAAGAAAATTTTAAGAAAATATAAACCCTCAACCCCTCTATTGTATGTTTCTGTTGTTACACATACATTTTTGTTGCCAAAACCTTTGGCTCAAGTATATGTTGACCAGTAACCTAATCTTTGTGTCCACACTCAGATGATGTTCAAATGTCAATTTATTGTGGTCTGTGTCTTTGTCTATGAATATTGAATTCACCACACATTGTTTGTGTCATGTTAATAAAGAGGACATATATGATTCTTAACAAAAGTAGTGCAAATGTAACATTTGCAGAGAAGAAAAGTGCACAGCAGACAGTGGGTAACCCAAAGTTATAGTAAGCAGGTCCCCCTGAAATCATTGCCTGAATACTGACCTCCAGATTCCTGTATTAGTGAATCTTGGAGTAGACCCTGAGATCTTATGACAAAGTGGTGGTGGAGAGCAGAACACAGCACTATCCCTCCTCATATGTGACCTAGGAGATGACCACATACCTGCTGGCTTTATTATAATATGGTGGTAATTTAACTTGTCTGGAGTAATTTTACTTGTAATTATAGAATGTGGTGCCAGTGTTGTTCACATTTGTTAGTTACCACCCTCCTGTGTTAACAAAAGTAGTGTGGGGCCTATCATCTCAGAAAAGCACTAGGAATACCACTCTTTGTCCTGCCTCTAATGTGTAATTAGAACCTGAGTTGTATACATTTCCCTTCATAAAATCACTGAGGGCAGTTCTGTATTGTAATACATTGAATAAAATTTGGGATTTGAAATTAACAAACTTGAATATTAATCTGATGTTATTTCTATGCAAAGTGTTGATCATGTGGACTAGTTTCCCCCCTTGTTGATATCAGAACAATGTAAGAGAAGTAAGAAAAATTACAGAATAAAATGTTTAACAAAGTAGAATAAGATGCTTTTGAAATAAATGAGGTTCCAACTTAATCTGGAAACCCATCAAACTGAACCAGATTTGGAACTTTAAATGCACTTTTGCATACCAATGACTAGGTTAATATAATGGTAAATATGATTTTTAAAAACATTGGAAAATAATACAAATGCTATTGAAAATGTTCACACCAAAAAATCAGATGAAATCTAGTTTATACTTTAATCTAAATTTTCACAAAATAAACTCCAGAGATATTGAGAAAAGTTACTATAAAATTGTAATAATTGTCAAGTCCTTTAGAGGAACTTGAATTGATATTATTTTGATGAATTGTAAGTCAATAATAAAACTATAGTCAATGTTCCAAATATTTTAGGGCTTCCTGAGGAAAAATGGATATACATTTTTTTAGAATTACTGAAACAATCTAATATGATATAAGGACCTGTATGTCACTAAAAACAAAGAGAAATTTGGGCCCAGTGTGAACGTTTCAGACACCACAATCACTAACAGGATTGTAGGGAGGAGGTTATCCTCTATGAGCCAAGTTTGTGAAGCATAGATATGGTAAGTATTTGTTCTGTTGAGGAGATAGGCACACACAGTTCCACAAAACAAGGAATAATAAAATAAAATAAAATGAACAGAGAAACATAGCCCAAATTGAAGAGTAAAATTAAGCTTCAAAAGTGGATACCCATAAAATAAAAGATATACTAATTCCCTGGCATAAAATTCAAAGCAAACCTTATGTACATGTTCACTGAGCTAGTAAAATAATTCCAGAACAATTTGAGAATTTTAACAACTGTTTATATAACTGTATAGTTATATATACAGTTATATATATAGTTATATGTAGTTATATAGTTCTGTATATATAGTGCTATATAGATTGAGAGAGAAGTTAAATGAAGCTGTATCTTTTACAAACACGATGAAGACAGAAAAAGGAAAAATTTTAAATATGAATTAAGTCTTGGGTACTTACAGGACAGAAACTACACTGGAAAACAAAGTATAAATTTTATGGAATACTAAAAAAGAGACAAAAAGATATTATTCAAAGGAGAGAAATATGCAGATTATTCCCAAAAAAATGAGACAAGGAAAACAACCCAAATCTTGTAAAACAATTTTTTTTCACATCTAAAAAAGACATAAATGCTGAGTAAGGTGAACCTGATAACACAACAAAGAGATGATTCATAATCAAATTGTTAAAATTGAAAGAAGCATTTTGAAAACATGAAGAAAAAAAGTAATATTTCAAATGAATGAGAATCACCCAAAAGTATCAGAACATTATCCAGCAGAAACTTTTCAATTCAGAATGGAGAAAAATTTATAATCATGTTTGGCTTAACAACAAGAATACATTCTTAAAAATGTGTCTGCTGGCAAGTTCTAAATTATGCAAACATCATAGGGTGTGCTTACACAATCCTAGAAGTTATGGTTGACTATTTAACCATGGCTACATGTTAGGGTATTATGCTCCTAGTTAACACATGTGTATAGCATGTTATTGCAATTAATGTTATAATATATTCTAACACTATGTAGGTGTTGGTGTATCAAAATATTTAAAAATAGGAAGCAGTAAAAATTAAGCTTTATAATCCTATAAGACTCCTGTCTTTTATATGATATATTATTAATCAAAATATTGTTATGTGGTGAATGACTTCATTCAAATCGCTAAAATAAATAAAACTAATTTTTAAAAAACCCCTTTCAATTAAGAACATATTGTGGAACAAGTGTCTTTCAGAAGTGAAGATTATTTAAGAAGCTTTCATAAATGAGCAAAAATTGAAGTTCTGACTATTAGACTTGTCTTACAAACAACGCCAAAGCATCTAAGCCAGGAACTCAGGATAATAAATAGCTGCATCAGCTCCACTCTGTCCTGATATCTTTCACATGACAAATACTTTTGGAAAAATCCCCATCTATATATAGTCACACACGAGAGATACGAAGATCCCCCACAAGACATCAAATGAGCAGAACAACACCTAGACACATAGTAATTTGCCTACACAAAGTAGGTACAAAAGAAAAATCCTAAAGGCAGCAAGAGAGAAAGGTCCAACTCCCTACTGGAGAAAACAGATCAGAAGAGCAGCAGACCTATCAGCAGAAACACTACAAACAAGAAGTGCTTGAAGTCCAATATTCAAAGTCCTCAAAGATAAACAACTTCAACCAAGAATTTTCTACCCAGCCAAGCCCCCTTCTGAGGTCAATTGCAAGGGGCCACCACCCTGGGACTGGAGTGCGACACTTAGGATCATCTGTTGCTTGCTGGACACTCCTGAGAAGATCCTGCTGAATCCAACTGAGCCTTATCACCTGGCCCACACTGTCTCCTGTTGTAGTGGATCAGCTGGAGCCCCAAATATGATCAGTGGAGGGAGAGGATAGGGGAGAGCTGGAGACAATCCCCTGGCCAGTGAGGAGAAGACAACCACAGCCATTTTCTCTGTCTCAGGAATAGGCAGAGATATGCATTGCCCCATGCAGCTCCACACAGCTCCAAACAGCCTCCAAATTGAGACCTAAGGTAATCTCATGAAACTAGGAGAGACAGAAGCCACTCCCCCATGCTAGATCAGACACAGATAGGTCAGATCTGAGTGGCAGACCTGACAGGCAGCAAGTTGAGCAAGTCCAGATCTGATGCACCCTTCTTCCAAAGTAGGGCTGGGACATCTGACCCAAGCTGTGAGCAACCCTATCTGCCTGAGGTGAGAGCAGAGGGGAGTGGATACAGATTAGAGCTGAAAAGAAGTTGAAACTACAGGAATGACCTTAGAGAGAATTTTATTCCTTGATTTTATTTTTATTTTTGTCAGTCTGTTTTGCCCATTTTGTTTGTTTTAGTTTTTTCTCTTTCTTTCTGCTTTTGATAACATTTTCATACTTGTGTTTTTGTTATTTTACTGATTTTTTTCCAATTCTGTAGACTTCTTTTTTGAGTTTCGGAAGAGTACATCAATCAGCAAGTTTTTCTTTTTTTGAACTATTTGGTTCTATGTTTATCTGTATGTTTTAGGGTTTTTTTTTTAAAAAACTCTTTTCTGCCTTTATGTCCCTTTTCATTTGTTAGTACATCTGTCTGTTTTTCCCTTTACTCTTCTCTCTTTCCACCTTCTTCTTGCTCCCCTTCTTCCTTTTTCCATTATTTTCCTTTTTTTAACCTCCTTTTGCTTCCAGAGAAGAAACCTATAACTCCATTACATGGAAAGATTGTAAGACAGTGGGAAGTGGGTTCCCAAGTGCCTGTATACCTGTCAGTGTATACTGGAATCTACAGAAAAATTTTGAATCACAGCTCCTCACTCAATAAAATCTCAAAATTGCAAAAGGTACAGCCTGAAACCCACAGTCTAGCTTCAGAATTGAGCAAAGCCAGAGGATCCACATAAGGAAGAATAGGAGACTGAACAATCAGAAGAAGAAGCAACTCAACCATCCATGAACAACATAATTAAAGATGAGAGAAAAAAAGGAAGGGGTTGGAAAATCTATACAAATGAAGAAAAACCAAAAGAAGAATATGGGTCTCACACAGACCACTGGGAGATCAGACACTGAGAAAATAGACTTCACAATGCAAGCAATGAAAAGCCCCCAGAATGACTGGTCCCAGACTACAAATTCAAACATCAAGACACTAATAGAGAGAATAAAAAGAATTGAGGAGAGACAAGAGGAAAATAGGAAGGAGTTGATAACTGAGATAACAGCTATAAAGAATACTGTGAATGAAATAAATAACAAACTGGTAAGCATGGAAAGCAGAATTAGACAAACGGAAGAAAGCATCTCAGAGTTTGAGAACCAAGATATAGAACTAACCCAATCTGTCAAAAACATAGAAAAGAAGCTTAAGAAAACAGAAAAAATCCTTCAAGGGGTGAGTGATTATTTCAAGAAGCAGAACCTAAGAATAATTGGACTCCCTGAGATGGAAAGTGAGACAGAAACCACCCTGGAACAAACATTCCATGAAATTATTCAAGAAAACTTCCCTCAAATCATCAATGGTATGACTATTCAAACAGAAGACATTCAGAGAACCCCTGAAATACAATAAATGAGAAGACCAACTCCTAGATACATAGTAATTCACCTAAACAAAGGAGGTATAAAAGAAAACAATCCTACAGGCAGCAAAAGGAAAAGGTCAGACTACCAACCAGGGAAGACCAATTAGAACAGCAGCAGATTTATCCACAGAAACACTTCAGGCTATGAGAGCTTGGGGTTCAATCTTCAAAGTTCTCCAAGGTAATCAATTTCAACCAAGAATAACCTACCCAGTTAAACTAAGCTTAGTTGGTGAGGGAGAATAAAAATCTTTTCAGACATTCAGTCCCTAAGAACTTATGCTGCCTCTAGACAAACTCTACATTCAACACTTAAGAAATTACTAAACATAGAAGAAAGGGAAAAAATAATCACAGGACTCTTCACAAGAGTTCAGGAAAAAGGATGAAAATACACATGAATCAACCCCAAAATCAAAAGAAAGGCAACACACAATCAGGAACAACAACTCTTTGAGAACCTCATGAGAGATAAACTTTCACATTTCAATAATTAGCTTGAATGTGAATGAACTAAATGCACCACTGAAAAGATATAGAATGGCACATTGGATAAAATATCACAAGGCAACAATATATTGTCTCCAAGAGACTCATCTCACCAGAAAGGACACTCACAGGCTCAAAGTGAGAGAATGGGAAGCAAAATTTAAAGCAAATGGAACCAAAAATAAGCAGGAGTTGTGACATTAATATTAGGCAAAA
>NW_006974145.1:0-1078 GCF_000164805.1 Carlito syrichta | reverse complement strand
CAATGGCTGAGACATTAATTTGGCTTCAAAAATATGAAGGTCCAGTAAGTGACAACTTTGAAAGCCAAACACTCTTACTGGTCTTGCAGAGCTACTAGTGTTCGCAGAATGAGTGCAGTCCACCTGTCTGATAAAGCAAGGTGATGAAGGGAAGGGATTTGGTGCCATGTGGCTGCTGGAGACCAGCAGAAGCATAAACAACAGGGCCCAAGTGGAAAACATGAACAGATGTTCCTACTGTGGACAATCCTTTTGAAGCCATAACAGCACAGAGACAGAGGGCCGACCTTACAAAGAGCTTTAGGGAATTATTACTGCAAACATAGAAAGGACAACCAAAGCTGGGTTGGGGAGTATCTTGTCAACTCAGGCTGCCATACCCAAATACCACAGACTAGGTGACTTTCATAACACAAATTTATTTCTCATAGTCATTTAGGAAGAGAAGTCCAAGATCAAGGTACTGTCTGTTTCAGTTAATGGAGAGGGCTCTCTTCAGGTTTTGCAGTCTTCTTGCTGTGAGTTCACATGACAGAGAAAGAGATCCATCTCTCTCTCTCTCTCTCTCTCTCTCTCTCTCTCTCTCTCTTTGAGTTGGCATCTCAGTCTGTCATCCAGGATGGTATGCGGTGGCACACTCATGGCCACCCCAGAGTTGACCTGCTGGGCTCAGGTGATCCTTCTGCCTCAGCCTTCCAAGTTGCCAGAACTGCAGGCATGCGCTACTACACCTGGCTAATTTTTTGATTTATTGGAGAGATGGTGTCTTACCATGTTTTCCAGGCTGGTCTTGAACCGGGAGGCTCAGGCAATCCTCTTGCTTCAGGCTTCCCAAGTGTTGAGATTACAATCTTAAGCCATTGCACCCAGCCCTTTTTCTCTTTTTATAAGTGCATTAATCTCATCTTGAGGGCCCACCCTCATAACCTAGTCAAGCCCAAATTCTCTCCTAAAGGCTTCATTTACAAATGCCATCAAACTGGAGGTAGGGTTTCAATGCCTGAATTTGGGGGTGACACAGACCCTCAGTCTATTGCAAGAAGGAATAAATTATAGTGAGTGTTTGGAAAGTCCATTC
>NW_006974144.1:0-8709 GCF_000164805.1 Carlito syrichta | reverse complement strand
TGTATCATTTGAGTGAACTCAACAATCCTTTAATTTTTTTAATTTGTTTGGTTGAGTAGTTGGTTGTGTTTATTTTGTTTTTAAGAGTGCATGTGTATAAGATATTGTTCTAGGCAATGGAAATACAGTGGGGACAAGAATGACCAGACTTCTACATTTACAAAGTTTATATTTTAATATTTGTTTTAGTACAAATCAACAAAACAATGCCATTTTATAATGTGGTAAGTAACTTGAAAGAAATAAACATGGTGACAGAGAATGGTAGAATCATAGAAATGAAGGTACTATTTGAGAGGAGCAAGTAACTTCCATTTAACCTGAGATCTGAGTAGTGAGGAGATATCTAGATGTACAGGGATAGAAAAGAGAAATGCAGACAAAAGGAACAGAATAGGTTCTGTTAGAAATCATGTATATTTTGAAGATAATTTTTCATGGGCCTTTAGGATTCATATATCTCTAGAGACCAGAGGAATCAGTGAGGTTTTTGTTCCAGACAATCTTTTCAAGGATGTTTTTATAGAAAACATAGAGACAGCCAGTGCTTCACCCAAAGAAGGCTCTCATTGTACCTACACTTAGTTTTAATTTTCCTGGTTTTTTTTTTTTTTGTAATCTACTCTCCTCTTTTTCTTTGAAAGTTCTTATTTGTAACACTTTCTCTATGAAATGCCGAAGTTTTAGGGAGAGAATGTGATTTATTTCCACTGGGAGCAAAAAGTTTCTGGGAGAGAAGGTGTTAAGACTTTAAGCTCTTTTTCTTTTTAGGTTAAATGTTATTAGTCCATTTTTGATTTTTGAGATGGTATCAGCTGAGACCTGAGGCTGTTTTGTGCCTTAATGCCCTGCTTTTCCTTGTAAAGGGGAACACATCATAAATTAGATAGCAACTAGCTTTGTCATCGAAGTATAGCGATGGATAACATGAAAGCCAGGGGCTCAACCTTGCCGACAGGTGTGTTTCAGTTGGCACACTGGTAATAAAATAAACAAACACACACGCAAACACACACACGCAACAAGAGCTTTCACATGCACTCTTTATGTTTCTAATTGTTCTTGAAATATTTATAGGTGTGGCCATCCGAGACCACCAGTTCCCATGATAGTCATGGGCCGTAACTGCATAGTACCTGATACCATCAGATAGTACATGAACTTTCTAGTTATTGTCTTGTCTAGCCCTTATTTCTCATTTTTTTCCTGCTGAACTACTGTAATTATTGTCTTGTTAATGAAGAGTGTTGTGATTTCTAATATCCCATTCATAAAACAGCAAGAGTGCTCTTTCATAAATGTCAATCAGACTATGCCACTTCCTGGATCAACCCTTTCCATGGTTTTCTCTCTCATGTAGAAAATAATGCAAATTTATTTTATTGTGCTCTGGAGAACCCTATATGATCTGACACCAACTTCAAAGACCTTTTTTGATATCATACCTTCTGCATTCATCCTTGTTCCCCCAATTTATAACAAATTTCTTTATCACAGTTCCCTGAGCATTGCAAGGTCGTTTCTTAGTATGTGGGGCACTTGCTAGTTTTTATGCCAGGAGCACACACAGCTTGTCAACTCTTTTCCAATGGCTTCTTCTCAGAGAGTCTTTTTTTAAGATGTGGGGTACAATTCAGGTTTAGGTATGTAAGTGGACACCATCAGAAAGTCTTTACAATATCTTCCTTCAATTTGTTCTGATATCCTGCTATAAAAATAATCTTTCACACACAGCTGATCTTGTCATTAAACTGAATTAAGTCCTTCAAAAATTTCCCACTAATCACAATATAACATTCAAAGTGATTAGCATGACATACAAAGCCCACTGAATCCAGATACAATATATATTTCACTTCCACTATTCCCTTATAAACCTCATATTGTAGCACTTTCCAATATGTTCAGTATTTTCATATCTTTGTGTTTGTTTGTAATTACAAACTTGGCAAACTTGACTTTTCCTTTGCTACCAGTATCTAACTCAAATTATAGTTACAATTCAAAAGTATGTCAATTTTATTTCTTCCTCTTCTGTGACACTACAACATTTTCTCAGTCTTTAAGAAAATAATAATAAAAATAATGTGATAAATGCTGTTCAAGGAATTCCCAGAGACTGAGTTCACTGAAAATAACAATTGAGTTTTTAGTCCATTGTAAATTCTCTTCTCAATAAATGTATTAAATTCAAGTAAAAATTAGTAAAATTTATATCTAACTTGTAGTGTAGTACTATAAGACTACCAGAATCAATGCCAGTGATGTCTTTAGCTCATTTTGTCATCCTTAAGGGACTCAAGGAAAATCAATCTACAAAGGCAGTTGGTTTGGACTTTAGATTATGACTATGCAAGATCTAATATGTCTAAGGAATTTTTGTATCATATAATTTGACTCATTTAGATGGTTGAGGTAATGGATAAAAAGAAAACTCAAGTCTGATTGTAGCAGGGCATTGTTCATATGTACCAATTCGTTTTCTTCTGAGAAGAGATTTGCTTTAGCTTTGTGAAGCAAAATGAAATTCTCATGGTGCAAAGCCAAGGGCGCTTCTGCTTGCTCCAGACCAAAAACAAGTATGACCTTCACGTTTGGGTCAGTTCCTTTTGTCTTCCAAGTTTCAAGAGGGTTATGCCAAGAAAAAGGTTCAGGTAGACAGAACTCACAGAGTTAGGGAACCAAAACATTTTATAATTTCCTACAGGTAAATTTGTATAAGCTTTGCTCCAGAAAATAACACCATCTAAATTATACCAGACAGTAAGAATACCTGCTTCTGCTTTGGAGGGAGACATTATCTTTTGTACCTTGTAAAATCATGCTGTAAAAATGAGCATTCATAGAATCAGCAGTTTAAAAATATGAGAAATGAAAGACAAGTACAGGCACAATGAGTACTTTCTTTAGATGAAGAATTGGTGATGTTTGTAGAAACAGAAGAGGTGCCTAAAAACTTAGTGTTGTTTGAGATTCTAAATGACAACCAGCAATGTAAGTAGAAGCTGAAGACACATACCTGAAAATTTTGTGATGTTCAAGATACTAGGTGACTCTGGAACAACTAATAACGTATTTGCATTTTTGTCAGTGATTTTCTGGAGATCATCTTTCATGGTGGCAAATTCAAGCTGATAGTAAGCTAACAGAGAAGCTATTAGGGAGATGGAAAAGTTTAGTTCCACAGATTAAGCTTATCATAGCCGCTTGCTTTTCCTTGACAGAGAAACTGAATATTCAAAACTGAATTACTAGCCTTCCAAAAGAATCAGGCTCTCAATTCTGGCATAACATGAAAGTCTAAAAAGCCTGGAGGCTTCACATTTTGCAAATATTTTTACCTGTGCATGATAGAGATATGCATTTAATTCCTTTATTACCTTCTTTTAAATCTTTAAATTTGTTTCACACAATGTCATAGAGATATAGCTTTCTTTCTATGTGACACTATTAAAACTAGTATTAGGAAAACTGCTATGATGATTTCAAACTATAAGGAATTCATTATTGAACAGATTGATGGTTGCTTTTGAATCTTCTGCAATGAGGGTAAGGCTTGAGGGGTGAGGCAAAACACTTCTGGTGGTCCTGAAATTATAGTTCTGGCTTTTCCTTCACTTAGTCTGATGCATTTTTCTTTATTCAGTCTGATTTAGACTTGTCACTAGCATTTAAGAATATATATTGCTTGTCACATATAGAAAAGGTTGCCACTAGTTAGCATTTTTTAAAGCATGTAGAGAATAAAAAGAATTCTGATAACCTGCCACCCTCTCCAGACCAAGTGATCAGAGAAAGACTGTTTATTTGATAATTTATTTGAAATCAGGAAAATCACACATATTGAAAATAAAGCATTCTTTGTCAAAATAGTGACCTTTGTCAGGCAGTAGTTTATTTTTATTTTTTGGAGCCTTCTTAAAAGTTACTGCAAAAGCAAAGTTTTTCAGTGATTTGCCAGTCAAATTACGGTTATTTCTAACTAGTTGTCTCAGACTATCAGTTGAAGTTGTAAAAAAAACAAAAAAAATAAAAGCAAAAATGTTTCAAAATTGCTGTCTTCCTCACTAATAGCATACATTTTATCACACATTTTAGATGTTTTACCACAATTTATGCAGCATGTAAAGTCTTTCCATTGACCTCCGAGTCTCTTGATCTAAGAAACATATTGAAAATTATCAATTACATTTGCATTTCATTGAGATTATAATGAAACTAATTTGCTTTAAGAGAAGAACCCTGGAATCATGCTTAAGGTCATAACTCTTGGAGCCACAATGCCTAGATTTGAACCCTAGCTCTGCTATTTAGTAATTGTACTATCTTGAAATATCAGGCAAATCATTAATATCTCTGTACCTCAATTTCATCACACTTAACTGGAGATACTAATGCAACTTTTAAAGGTTATTGCAAAGATTAAGTGTGTGTGTGTGTGTGTGTGTGTGTGTGTGTGTGTGTGTGTGAATAAATATTTCAGAAATCAACCCATACTTTTCAGGTATGCAAAGAAAAATATGATCTGAGTTATGAAACAGTAGTATTGTTTTGTTTTTGTGGTTGTTTATATATTTAACTCAGGAACCATGAGGATTTTTATTTTTTGTGGCACAAAGAATAACTACAAGCATTTATTTGTTTTGCCTATTAATCATGAGACCTATTTTCCTTAGGAATAGATCATATGACTGACAATCGTAGAAGTTCTTCTAATCTACTTATGCCCTATAAGTAATGTTAAAATAAATCCCTATAAGAGGTATGAGTATGGAAACAAAAGACTGCCCTGAAGAGGAGGGGCCAGCCTCAGGTCAAACACTGAGATTGTTCAGAAAGACCACTGAAACTTCTCCAAGCTTTGCCTTCTCTGCCATCATTATGGATGTGGTGTCAGAGGTTGACAGGCTTGACTTAACATTCTGGCTCTGACCCTATTTGTCTATCTGTTCATAAGTGATTACTAGTTTTTATTATTAGTAATAGTATGTCAATGTTACTAACATTATTACTGCTATTATTATTATTGAATAGCGAATACCCGTTGACCTGTTAAAAACCGATCCTCATTAATTGCTCAATAATTGATCCTTGACTTCACGATTTTATTTCATAGTTTATTTCCTATACTGGATCTGACATGTTTTTCTTCTGTTGTAAACATCCTAATGTCTGCCTCTCTCACAATATTCTTAATATTTAAAAAATTAAAAAGATAAAAAAGAAGCAAAATTAAATCTTAGAGTTTATATTTCATATTTGTCATCTATTGGATAATGACCATGCGCCAAGCAGTGAGTTTTACTTGATGGACACATTTAAGAGTCTAGCTTATGTTCTTAGAAAATGTAGCTGAAGAAGAGCATGGCTTTCTGTATTTTAGCATCATTGACACTAATGTTAAAATTTTGTACCTCTGCATAGTTAACCTTAGTTGTATGCCTCCCATGCCACATTTTGTACATATCCTAATTTATCCCTTTATTTATTAAAGAAGACGGAATACAATTGTGTTGTTTTGTGAATTTTGGCCTCATATTTTCCCCAAAACAAGAAAGATCAAATTGTTTATAAATATTACAAGAACATATCACCTTTCCTAGATATTCTTCTTTTTTTCTTTTTTTTTGAGTTGGAGTCTCACTCTGTCGCCCAGACTGGAGTGCAGTGGCCGCTCCCGGCCACCACAGCCTCGACATGCTGGGCTCCGGCAATCCTTCCACCTCAGCCTTCCAAGTAGCCGGAATTACAGGCATGCGCTACCACGCCCAGCTGATTTTTTGATTTATTGTAGAGATGAGGTCTCGCTGCCCAGGCGGGTCTCAAACCCGCGGGCTCAGGCAATCCACTCATCTCAGCCTCCCAAAGGCGCGGGATTACAGGCTGAGCCACCAAGCCTGGCTGATATTCTTCTTTTTAAACTAAGATATAGAACCCTCTTTCACCGATTTTTTTCCTAAGGCAAACTGACAATATGTATCTTCAACGCACTTTCTAGAATAAGACAGACATTCAAATTAATTTCCACTTTCAAAGTGTTAATGGATTGTGAAATAGACTGGAGGAAATAGTCTAGAAAAGTGTATTACCCTCTCTCTCCCTCTCTCTCGCTCTAATGAATAGACAGCATCTCCTCCATTTAAGACAGGCTTGTCATTCATTTCATAAGCATCAAATGTCTCTATAAAGATACAAAAATAGCAGCCAAGAGAACTGATATTTTTCAAGTGGTAAGAACGCATACTAGGTTCTGCGATTAAATGTAGAGCAACGTCCAAAAATCTAATTTATGAAAAGTATTAAGTAAACATAAGCACTTCATTCTGAAAAACTGCTACCGCAAAATCCAGAGTTTGCAGTTTATTTATTTACTTATTTTTAAGAAACTCTTTTTTATGGAAAAAAAAACCTTTTGCATTAAATATAAGATGAAAAGAGATAAGTTAAAATGTAAAAAAAATACAAAAAATGTAATCAGAGGAGAAAGTGTATGCCAGAAGGATTTCTGTCTGGTATATTGAAAGATTCTGGATATAACTTTTTCATAATTTGAATGTCATCAAGCAAAAATAAAAGCGCATTTGTAAATATGGAACAGAGGGTTAAGATTTGCTAATTTGTTTACACATATCTGGAAACTGGAGAAAATGATATATGATTTGATCTATAATGAATATTTTGTACTAAAACCAAATACCTTTAGTAAGGTATATCACAAGGTATCAGGGGAAACTTCCTTTTTAAAAATGTATTTGAAAGATGTGGGGTAAATTCAGAGTTAGGTATACAAATTGTCATTGTACAGATAAAGTTTGGGCCTCATTTTGGTCCCCACATCACCTGGTTTGAGATCAGGTACCCTTGTTGATGAAGCGCGCCTCGCCCCCATCCCCTGGCAATTTCCTACTACTACCAATCCCTTTCTTACAATATTTCGATAACTGTTCAAGGTCTGCTTATGAGTGAGAACATGTGGTACTCAGTCCTTTGTTTCTGTAATAGTTCACTGAGTATTATAGACCCTAAATCGACCTAAGTTGCTGTGAAGTTCATAATTTTGTACTTCTTATGACTGCTTAATACTCCAGCATATATATGTACCACATTTTTGCTATCCAGTCCACTTTTGATGGGCAACACAGTTGGTTCCATGTTTATACTACTGTGAATAATGCTGCAATAAACATGCAAGTGTAAGTATTTTTTCATAGAGTTATTTGAGTTCCTCCAGGTATACTCCCAAAATGATGATTGCTGGGTCATATAGAAGGTCAATTTTTAGATCTTTTAGAAATTGCCACACTGTTTGCCACAGAGAGTGTACTACTTTACACTCCCACCAACACCATAGAAGTATTCCCTTTTTCATGCATCCTCTTCAATATCTGTTGTTTTTTGAGTTATTGATGATGGCCATTCTGACTCGAGTTAGGTGGTATCTCGGTGTGGTTTTAATTTGCGTTTCTTGGATAACTAGTGAGGCTGAGCATTTTTTCATGTATCTGTCGACTACTCATATGTCTTCTTTTGAAAAGTGTCCACTCATATCTTTTGTCCACCTTTTAATAGGATTGTTTTGGTTTTTTTTTCTTTTCAATGCATTTGAGCTTTTTGTAGATCCTAGATGTTAGACCCACGTCAGATATACATTTGGCAAATATTTTTTCCCATTCTGTAGGCTGTCTCACTGCTCTCTTGATGGTTTTTATGGTTTTGCAAAAGCTTTTCAGTTTGATGAGGTTCCACTTGCCACTTGTCTATCTCATCTCTAATGGCATGAGCATCTGAAGTTTTGATCAAAAATTGGTTGCCAGTTCCAATTTCCATAAGGGTATCTCCTGCATTTTCTAAGATTTGTATAATTTGAGGTTTTATGTTTAGATCTTTGATCCTTTAGAGTTGCTTTTTGTGTATGGTGATAGGTAGGGGCCTTGTTTCAATCTTCTTCATGTGGTCAGCCAGTTTTCTCAGCACCATTTACTGTATACGTCCTTCTTTCCCCAGTGGTTGTTAGCGGAGGTTTTGTCAAAGATGAGTTGGTTGAGAAATTTAGGTTTTGCTTCTGGAATTTCTATCCTGTTCCATTGGTCTATATGCCTGTTCTTGTACCAATATCAAGTTGTTTTGATTATTGTAGCTTTAAAATAAAATTTAAAGTCTGGAAATGTGATACCTCACACTTTTTCTATTTTGCTGAGGAGTGTTTTGACTATCCATGGTCATTTATGCTTCCATATGAATTTCTGTATTGTCATTTTCAGGTCTGAGAAGAATGCTGGTAATCTAATAGGTATTGTATTAAATCTATAGATTGCCTTGGGTAGGATTGATACCATAACAATGTAGATTCTTCCAGTCCATGAGCAAGGAATATTTTTCCATTTGTTTGTGTCATCTTAGATTTCTTTGGGCAGTGTTTTGTATATTTTCTTAAAGGTTTTTTACTTCTTTGTTTAAGAAGATTGCCAAGGTATTTCACTTTTTGTTGTTGTTGCTATTGTGAATGGGATTGAGCTTTTTATTTAGTTCTCTGCCTGTTTCTTGTTGATGTATAAGAATACAACTGTCTTTTGCACATTGATTTTGTATCTTAAGATTTTGCCAAAGTCCTTTATCAGTGCACAAAGATTTTTGACAAATTCTTATGTATTTGCAGGTATAGAATCATATTGTCAGCAAAGAGGGATAACTGACTTCCTCTTTTACTAT
>NW_006974143.1:0-815 GCF_000164805.1 Carlito syrichta | reverse complement strand
GAGCGACCTCTCACAAAAACAAAAATCCGAATATCACATGTTTTCCCTCATATAATGGACCTTGAACATCCAATGCAATTCTATGAGAAAATGCCAGATGGTCCTGGGAAAATATGGGGGGAGGGGGATGGGATTAACAGTAGCAAATATCTGTCGGGGGATGGGAAAACCCTTTTTATTTACAGGGTGCCTGAATGAAACGTCCTTGTACCCCTAACCCTTAACTGTTCCCCCCAAAACCATAATAAAAAATACTGATTAATGAAAAAAAAAAAAAAAAAAAAAAAAAAAAGAGCCTGTCCTGAGCCTCTGGGCCCAGCTCCAAGCCCTGTCGATTTCCCGCCCCCCACCCCCACCAATCGATCAAATGTGCGAGCCATCGGCTATTAACTTTTCTCAAGACCCTAATAACTCACTTATAATCTCACCCAGCACACGCTGTGTGTCTCTGAGTCGCTGTGGAGGTCTCTGTGTTCTGGGTTTGCCAACATTCCAGAAAGGGATTTGACCAACATCTCAAGTTTGCGGAAATCAGGAAAGGGCAGAGACTTTTCCGGTTCCGGGAACAAACACCTGAGTCCAAGCTGCCTCCAGGGCCCTGGGGGTCTCAAGTGATGCAAACCCCAACTTATGCCCCCACTGTGAAGAAAAAAAATATATTTTTAAGTCACTTTTATTATGGGACATGCCTGAGAGTTTTGCATGGACTTGTGGCTTCAACATACCAAAGGCAAAGTTAAATATTTGCTCTCGTTAGGTTTTTTTTTTTTTCCCCTCCTGCTTAATAATTGACCCACATTTCAAAGACGTCTTTA
>NW_006974142.1:0-11631 GCF_000164805.1 Carlito syrichta | reverse complement strand
AAAACTGAGGTTGACTGTTTGATCTGGAAAAACAAATTCCAACTGTATGATTAAGGGCCCAACCTCCAAAATAGAACTTTGATTATTGGAGATCTTCCCCCTTGTATTACCTCTGGTATGCTTTTATGAATTATTCTGCTCCTTAGTTATTTCTTATCTTATAGAAAAATGGATTTCATATCCCACATTTATGGAGATTGAGAAGTCCAATATTTAGGGACTGTATCTGTTAAGGGTCTTCTTGCTTGTGGGTTTCTCTGCAGTATCCTGAAGAATCACATGGTGAAGGGGCTGAGTGTGCTAATGTACTGGCTCATTTCTCTCTTTCTCTTTATAAAGCCACCAGTTCCCTCCTAAGATAAGCCATTAATCCATTTTCTGCAAAGGCATTTATTCGTTCCTGAGGAGAGAGTCTTCATGTCTCAGTCACCTCTTAAAGGCCCTCCTTTCTCACTGCCACATTGGGGTAAAGTTTCCACTTTAGTTTTGGAGGGGAAATTCAAACCAGAGCATTCCACCTGTGGGACTCCAAAACTCACATTTTTTTAAAGATACATTCATATTATCCCAAAGCCCCAAAGTTCTAAGTGGTTCAGCACCAACTCAAGAACTCAGAGTCTCATCTGTGAGCCTGTGAAATAGAAACCGTTTATCTACTTTCAAGGTACAATGATAGGAGAAGTACAGGGTACATATTTCCCTTCTATAAATAAGAAATAGGCAAAAACAAAGGCGTGGGTAGGCATGGTGGCACCAACCTAGAATCCCAGCACTTTTGATGTCGAGGCAAGAAGATTGCCTGAGACTGTGAGCTTGAGACCAGCCTGGGCAACATGATGAGACCTCATCTCTGCAACACATAAAAAAAGCTGGTTGTGGCAGTACACATCTTAGTTCCTGCTACTTGGAAGACTGAGGCAGAAGGATTACTTGAGTCCAGCAGTTTGACCCTATGGTGGCAGTCAGCATGCCACTGCACTTCAGCCTTGGTGACAGAACGAGACTCCAACTCAAAAACAAAACAAAAGAAAACAAAAGCAAAGAAAGAGTAACAGGCTCCGTGCAATTCTGAGTGCCAGGAGGGCAGTCATTGGGTTTTGGGAGTTAAGATTCCAGAAGAATCTTCTTTGACTCCATGTCTGTTGTGGGAAAACAGAGAGACCATGACACCGAGGCTATCTTAGGAAGCAGTGTTTTATTAGCTCTGGTGCCACTCACTGGCCCAAGGCTGTGCAACCTGGACAGACAGGAGAGGGTTTTTTTTATGTTCATTTAGGTAAGGGAGAGTGTTGGGTTGTATGACTATACATTTTTCTTTGAAGTTTGCAAAGCTGTATTTAGCTAAACTAGATTTTCACAGAACAAATTGATTCTAGGATATACATGACAATATGGGTTGTAAACCGATAACTTCACAAAGAGAGAATGAAGGGGTAAGACTGTGAATCAATTACTCTCTTGCACTTATGGGAAAGTGGCTTGTGACTATTTTGTTTTTTCACATCCCTGTCTATCAGGTTAGGTGCTTGCAGGTTGAGTTTCAACAAGGAATAATTTTAATTATTTTTATCCCCTCTCTGCCACATGTCCTGTATCCGCTGCACTCTGAGGTCTTCAAAGTCGGAGGCCTCAGGCAGTCTGACCATTATAGCTTTGCTGGACTTAGTCCACCCAGCTCTCTCAGCCTGGCATTTCACTCTGTAAGCTCTATAGTTCTGGTGTCTTATTGACAGTCCTACAACCAGTGTTTCAGTAGGCATTACCCTAGTGAGAGTTCTCCATGGTCATTGCGACCCCACATTTATGCTCGGCATTGCTCTATTGGGAACTCTCTATGGTGATTCTGCACCTACAATAAGTCTTTGGCTGAGCTGCAGGCTTATGATGACATCTTTTGAAATCTGAGTGAATGCTACCAAGCCTTCATGGCTCCTGCTTTCTTCAAGGCTGCAGAGTTAGCACCACACACACATCGCCAAGTTTTATGGCTTGTATCTTCCAGAGCTGCTAAGGGAGCCACATCTGCAGCTCCTGGGGTCACCATGCACCAACTAGAACAACTGGGATGCAGGAAGCTATGTCTTGAGGTGGTGTCCTGGGCCTAGACCCAGAAACCATTTTTTCCTCTCAGACTTCTGGTCCTGTGATGGGAAGGGCAGTCCAAAGCTTTTCTGAAGTGCTTGTGAAATACCCTGTGGTCTTTTTCCATTGTCTTGGCTATTAGCACCTGGCTTCTCATTAGCCATGCTCATCTACATAGCGAGTGGTGGTTGTCCACTCTTGGATTTCTCTATTTGGATTCCTGCCCTGGAAACATTCTTTCATTGTCCACATGGCCAGGCTGCAAATTCAAAAAAATTGTTCTGTTCTGTTTCACTCTTTTCTTGCAGTTCACTGCAAGCAGATAGCAGTAACCACATAGCAGTGTGAGTATTTTGCTACCTAGACATATCTTCTGCCAGATACCCTAGTTCAGCACTCTTAAGTTCAACCTTCTACGAAGTTTTGGGCATGGACATAGTTCAGTCAAGTTCATTGCTAATTTATAACAAGGGTGACTTTTTCTCTAGTTTGTAACACCTTGTTCTTTGGTTCCACCTGAAAAATAATTTAAATGGCCATTACTGCCATTTTCCTACCAGCATTCCTGTCATGACCGCTTTACCGACCTCTTAGGAGTGCCAAGCTTTCCGTAGTCTCTTTGTCTTCAAAGGCCTCACCAGAATCTTCACGTTTTGTAGCCTGTCCCTCCAAATTTTCCAGCCTCCGCTTATCACCCAACTCTAAAGCCACTTTTCCATTTTCAGGTATTCATTATCAACCCCATTTCTTGACACCTGTTTTTTGTTTAGTTTGTTTTCTGTTACTAATAAGAGAATATCTGAAGTGTGGTAATTTTTAATGAAAAATAATTTATTTCCTACAGTTACAGAGGGTGAGAAGAGCAAGGTTGAAGGTCTACACCTGGCAAGCATCTTCTTGCTGATGGGGGTTCTCTGTGGCATCCTGAGCAGTGTAGGGCACCACAGGGTGAGGGCACTGAGGATGTTACCATGCAGCACCTTTTTAAAAATAGGGTCTTGCTCTGTTACTTCAGGATGGAGTATAGTGGCAAGATCCTAGTTCACTATAATGTCAAACTATTCGGCTCAAGTGGTCCCCCCACTCAGCCTCTCATGTAGCCTGGGCTATAGCTGTGCACTACCATGCCCAGCTAATTTTCTTAAATTATTTTGTAAAGACAAAATCTAATTCTATTGCCCAGGTTGATCCTGAACTCCTGTCCTCAAGTCATCCTCCCATCTAAGCCCCCCAATGTGATGGAAATATAAGCATAAGCTATATTTAAGCGCCCAGCATGTGTCTTCTTCTTTTTTAAGAGTGATGTTATATGGGGTTTGATCATGAACTCATTCTGTCCTTATTTTTGTGTGAAATTGTTTTTCATAAATCTTTAGAAGGAGACTTGTTTCAGCAAAGCTTCCCTTTACAGATTTCTTCTGTTGTTTTCGTGTTGTATCCCAAGATACATGAGGTCGATTTTTGAGATTTTCTGACTTTTTTCCCACTGAACTTCAATTTGACCTATACCAGCCCTGCCCAAGAGTCATAGGTTTGCTGGCAATAACCAAAGACTGAAACAGGGATATTTAAACACGTCCATCAGCAAATGGGAATATTTAAACAAATTGTGGTATATCGACACAATGGAATACTGTATAGAAATCAAAATGAATGAAATATGCATCAAGAGTATGCTTTTATTTCCAATTTTGAAATGTGTCCATGCTTAGTTTTGACCTGGATAGATGATTCAATTATAATTACAATACCAATGTTTTTATATTTAATTACCAATGGTGATTAATATTGGTGTCTAGGGTTACTCATTCTATCTCCATTACGTATTCAAATAAACACATTATGATGTGACATAGAGAAGCATATGTAACGGGTATAGAAGAAAATAATTCAAACTGAATCAGCCTTATGACCCAAATACCTGCATACTTGTTCACTGTATAATGCCTCAATAGCATCTATGTGATGCAGCAGGTGAAGCAAAATGTAGTCATCCCAAAATGAAGTTGTATTTAATGAAAAAATAATTCATACGTTAGTTATTCATTTAAAATTAAAGTAAATGCTATTAAACATTATTTATATTGTATTAAGTACATTTTAAGTGTTTGAAGCCACTTGTGGCTAAGTAGGTACTGAATGATACAGTGTGAGTATAGACCTATTGTTCCTTCTATCTCTCCTTCCTATTCTTTTTCATTTTGATTTTACTGCTAGCAGTTTCTTAGTTCAGGTCCTTATCTCACAAGGGAGCCCTGATGAGTCACTTTTGAGACTTCAGATGGGCTAGGTTGCTCTAGTCCTTTGAGTCCTTATTACCGTGTTCTATTGGCATCTTGGTATCTCATGGCAGAAGATGCAAATGGAATGAAGAATCTGCTGTTTGGAAGCAAATACCTTTTCCCTGGTGCATTTACAATTTTTGGTCTAAACACTAGGAATCACTGAAGAAATCGGACGTGGAATTGAATGATATAGCACAGCCAGATGTTCTGCAACGTCTAGCTTCTGCAGACCAGTTAGTGATGAGTCTCAAAGATGTTATTCGACAGAAGGATGACCAACTGCAGCAAAAAGATGATGCTTTACAGGTATATTATTTTTTTCCTTTCTTGCACAGCATTTGAGAAAGGACAGACAAAAAATTCATTTAGGTTTTTGTCTTCCCTTAGATTATTAGAGAACCGTATTCTAATTTCCCTAATACCGTTACACGATGCCTATTGAAAACAAGTATTGGGCCAGGTGTGGAAACTCATGCCTGTAATTCCAGCACTTTGGGAGGTTAGGGTGGAGGTACCCATGAGGCCAGCAGTTCAAGACCAGCCTGGGGAACATAGTGTGTCTCCATGTCTGCAAGAAAACTAAAAAAAAGAAAAAGCCGAGTATGGTGGTGCATGCTTGTAGTCCTAGTTACTTGGGCAGCTGAGATGCAAATATTGCTGCTTCAGTGAGCTGTTATCATGCCATTACACTCCACCCTTGGTGACAGAGTGAGACCCTGTCTCTCACTAAATAAATGAATAGTTTTTGTTTTGTACTAGATAAGTGGTGAATAAGCATTTTTTAATTTATCATCATTTTTCTCTGGTAGGACGAAAGAAAGGCTGCTGCTGACACAGTGAAAACACTAAAACTTCATGCTAAGGCCAAGATAGCTTCTCTGAATAGACAAATAGAACAAATGAAGGCACATGGAGGGACTGCTCTGATTACAGAACATCAGTCAGAGGAGAAACTCTCTAAGGTATGGTGACCGAGGTAGCAGATCTTTACTATTCACAAACCTATGATACTGAAATGGCACATTGTTAAATAAGGCTTTTTCTTATGGAGCTTATAGTCCAGCTGGACTATAGGCCACACACCGGGTGACTAAAAGGTCTGCAGAACACATGGATACAAAATGCCTGTTGTGACTTTCATGAGATTTAAAAAAGTTCACAGGAAGAGATAAGTTCTCAAATGAGGATTATTTCTCACCTCTTAATGTGAGATTAGGAGACACATACCTTTTTTTTTTTTTCTTGAGTTGAAGTTTCACTCTGTCACCCACACTGGAGTGCAGTGGCTGCCCCCGGCCACCGCAGCCTCGACCCGCTGGGCTCCAGCGATCCTTCCGCCTCAGCCTTTCAAGTAGCTGGAATTACAGGCGTGTCCTACCATGCCCAGCTGATGACACATACCTTTTGGAGGTATTTCATCCTTGGTTAGAAGATCAAGCTAGATGAACAAAAAATACTATTGAATTAGAGGCTCTCTGACGTCTCTTTCCATTCTGAAACCATGTGATTTATTAACTTAATATGAAATGCTCTATGTCCCCAAATGGCTACATAGTGGTGGACTAATGTTTCATACATTGTGGAATGAGTCAGCTAGATTACCTTTGGCTTCCTAGAAAGAAAGCCCTCTAGGTTTAAACTGTCACCCACAAAAAAGTTGAATGTTAGGGATGCAGAGGAGAAAAGAAAGAACACCCTTTTGAGGGTCACTGTCCCTGTACTCATTTTCATTGTCTTTCCTCTATGGTTAAGCCCCACATATTCACATTCTGTCAGGTACTTAAGAGATCAAGAAGGTTCAGTTTTGTGGAGAGTTTTGTATGAACTCATGCATATCACTTGTCCACTCTATAGTTATAAAGTGGGTCTAGATTTCATCCATAGAAAAGATATCATTTTTTTTCTTAGTTTCATTCTGATTTACTCATTGGCCTACTACTGTTCTTACTCCAAATGCTGTTAGTTCTTAGAAAGTCTGTTGTTTTGTTGTTGTTGGTTTTTTGAGCCAGAGTCTCACTCTCTCACCCAGGTTAGAGGACAATGTCATGCTCATGGGCCCTGCAGCCTTGTGCTGCTGAGCTGAGGTGATCTTCCCACTCAGTCTTCCAAGTAGCTCAAATCAGGCATGCACACCATGCCCGGCTAATTTTTTGATACATTGAAGAGACGGGGTCTCATCCAGTTGCCCAGTCTGGTCTCAAACCCGTGGGCTCGGGAAATTCTCTCACCTCGGTTTCCCAAAGTGCTGGGTAATTATAGTTGTGAGCCATGCCACCTGGCCTAGGGAAATACAGTTTTGATCAACTTTCTAGGCACAGCCCTTGGGACCAATAGTCAGCCCCTTCAGTGTTCTGCTGAGTCTTTCCTTTTGGGAGCTAATGCTCAGAGAACATTACTTGACCCGAATTGATAACCTCATTTAAACTTATTTTAAATGCTTTTCTCAATCACCTCAAATCATTTTTTCATCTCGATTCTTTTCTTACTTTTGGCTTTTCCTCTGATAGTTCTCTTCCCCTGGCTGTGGTAGCACTCACCTCTCTTTCCATATTGATTTGTTCCGTCTAGCTTCCTCTAAGCCATGCTGTTAGATGTTCAAATGATCCATTTTATACTCTGCTCTTTAATTTAATTTTTTAGCTATGAGACCTTTAGCCAATCAATGTTTCAGTTCATTTTCTTCCTCTGTTAAATATGTAATTTTTAAGTTCCAATAATTAGTCATAGGAACTCTGTAACTATTTTATTCTCCTTACAGAGAATGTAATCCTATTCCATGAATAGTATCATTGAAAAATGATGGTAATCCTCAGATGCTTGACTATTATGGGAAAGAAAAAAGTATAAAATTATTCACTGTAGTTCCTGTAAACAGGACTCATTTATTTGGGAGGTAAATTTACTAGAGAGGCAGAATCTGTAAATGGACTAGTGAGATATTTAGATACCCCTCACTGGCTCTTTTGTGATGTTTCGCACCTCACTCAACAGCTATAGTTTCTAAAATTCTGTCCTCAATTCTTCAAGGGAGGAAGACTATGGGTTTTCTGTTAAGGTACAGTACTTCGCTTCTTCTAGACTAAAATCTGTCAAAATCAGAAGCGGTGCAATTTCTTCCAAGTATCACTTCCCCTGCAGTGTCTTCCTGCTTTTGATTGTTCTCCAGTATTTTCAGCTGGCTGGTATCTGAGAGGGGATAAGATGAGTAGGAGCTACTTGGTCATACTGAAACCTGAAGTCTCTAAGATTTCTTCATTGCTAGGTCACCTGGTTTTTCATGTTTCCATCAGTTTAATAAAAGTATAGTTAAGTGATTGTAAGGGGAAAATTAGATCAAATTTCAAATTCCTATCAATTGTCATTATATTTATTAATTTTATCTCCTGCATTTTCAGCCTGAGAAGGGTTAGAGACCATTGCCTTGTTAGACTCTGGTGTGGCCATGTGGTCTTCGAGCTATGACTGTTGCCTTGCTTCCCGGTTTTGTCCCCCCTCCCCCAACTTGGGGAGGCGAATCTTTCTCTCTCCCTTCTCTCTCTAATTTACTTTTAAATAAACTACATTCTTAAAGATTAAAAAAAAGTTCTACAGAGAGACTATAAAGCAGACAGGATAAACATACACTTGATGAGAAAGAAGAACTAATTAGTCCTTTGGAAGTCCAACTTACCCAGGTACAGGCAGATCAGGCTGTACAGGTAGGGGTGTAAATTGCTTCATATTCTTAGGTTAATGAATCACTGAAGGCCAGTATCTTAATCCATGACAAATAGATTTTTTTAGGTGCCCAGTGGACATTTCTCTACATATCTGTAAGTCTCCTTCCTTCCTGGTTTTCTGTCTCACTATATTGGTAGAATATGCATTGATGTTTGTCTTTTTTTATATTTGTAGATACACCGTATGCCCTTTCAGTATATGATTCCACATATTGTAATGTTTTTGTTGCTTTATTGCACTTTAGGCCTTCATTTTGTCCCTTTTGAGTTCTTTCTGATTTTATCCTATATTTTGAAATAATTTTTTCTTTTAGGTCATATTGCTTCTTGTGTTCTCACCTCATTTCTGATTTCTCTGATTCTGATGTATATTTTCCTCTTGTATAATTTTCTCAATCTTTAAAAATTCATTTTGAAGTGGGTTGCAACTTTTATTTTTTCAGTATGAGAGGGACCCAAAAACCCCAGAATTTATTTGCAAAAAATTTTGTGTTTATTCTTACATGATAAAACTTCAGTCACCAACAAAGTACTCTCTGTGTGATGCCATACACCTATCGAGACATTTTTGTAACTGCTCAAAACAGTTTTGAAGTCATCCATTTTTATGCCTTTTAGTGCTTCTGCCAATTTTTTTCATATCTTCCATGTTAGCCAAAAATTTCTCTTTGAGGACGTTTTGCATGGGGAAAAGAAACAAAAAATGTCTCTTGGAGTGAGGTTGGGTGAATAGAGAGGGTGGGATACAGGGTTCTGAAACTTTTGGTCTGAAACTGCTGCATACTCAGCATGATGTGGGCAAGTGTGCTGCCATGGTAGAAGAAACAGTCACCTATTAGCCACAACTTGGCATGTTTCATCTGCAAATTGTGATGAATCATATCAAAACTTTCATTTAAAAACTGAGGGTTGACTCTTTGATCCAGAAAAACAATTTCCAAGTGTACAATAAGGGGCCAAACCCTCCAAAATATAACTTTGATTGATGGAGATCTTCCCCCCTGTATTATCTCTGGTATGCTTTTTTGAATTATTCCGCTCCTTAGTTTGCTTTTTTATCTTATAGAAAAAAGGATTTCATATCCCACATTTATGGAGGTTGAGAAGTCCAATATTTAGGGACTGTATCTGTTAAGGGTCTTCTTGCTTGTGGGTTTCTCTGCAGTGTCCTGAAGAATCACATGGTGAAGGGGCTGAGTGTGCTAATGTACTGGCTCATTTCTCTCTTTCTCTTTATAAAGCCACCAGTTCCCTCCTAGGATAATCCATTAATCCATTTTCTGCAAATGCATTTATTCATTCCTGAGGAGAGAGTCTTCATGTCTCAGTCACCTCTTAAAGGCCCTCCTTTCAAACTGCCACATTGGGGTAAAGTTTCCACTTTAGTTTTGGAGGGGAAATTCAAACCAGAGCATTCCACCTGTGGGACTCCAAAACTCACATTTTTTTAAAGATACATTCATATTATCCCAAAGCCCCAAAGTTCTAAGTGGTTCAGCACCAACTCAAGAACTCAAAGTCTCATCTGTGAGCCTGTGAAATAGAAACCGTTTATCTACTTTCAAGATACAATGATAGGAGAAGTACAGGGTACATATTTCCCTTCTATAAGTAAGAAATAGGCAAAAACAAAGGCGTGGGTAGGCATGGTGGCACCAGCCTATAATTCCCAGCACTTTAGGAGGCCGAGGCAAGAAAGATTGCCTGAGACTGTGAGCTTGAGACCAGCCTGGGCAAACATGGTGAGACCTCATCTCTGCAACACATAAAAAAAGCTGGTGGTGGCAGTATACATCTTAGTTCCTGCTACTTGGATGACTGAGGCAGAAGGATTACTTGAGTCCAGCAGGTTGACCCTATGGTGGCAGTCAGCATGCCACTGCACTTCAGCCTTGGTGACAGAACGAGACTCTAACTCAAAAACAAAACCAAAGAAAACAAAAGCAAAGAAAGAGTAACAGGCTCCGTGCAATTCTGAGTGCCAGGAGGGCAGTCATTGGGTTTTGGGAGTTAAGATTCAAGAAGAATCTTCTTTGACTCCATGTCTGTTGTGGGAAAACAGAGAGACCATGACACCGAGGTTATCTTAGGAAGCAGTGTTTTATTAGCTCTGGTGCCACTCACTGGCCCAAGGCTGTGCAACCTGGACAGACAGGAGAGGGTTTTTTTTTATGTTCGTTTAGGTAAGGGAGAGTGTTGGGTTGTATGACTATACATTTTTCTTTGAAGTTTGCAAAGTTGTATTTAGCAAAACCAGATTTTCACAGAACAAATTGATTCCAGGATATACATGACAATATGGGTTGTAAACCGATAACTTCACAAAGAGAGAATGAGGGGTAAGACTGTGAATCAATTACTGTCTTGCACTTATGGGAAAGTGGCTTGTGACTATTTTGTTTTCTCACATCCCTATCTATCAGGTTAGGTGCTTGCAGGTTGAGTTTCAACAAGGAATAATTTTAATTGTTTTTATCCCCTCTCTGCCACATGTCCTGTATCCGCTGCACTCTGAGGTCTTCAAAGTCTGAGGCCTCAGGCAGTCTGACCATTATAGCTTTGCTGGACTTAGTCCACCCAGCTCTCTCAGCCTGGCATTTCACTCTGTAAACTCTATAGTTCTGGTGTCTTATTGACAGTCCTACAACCAGTGTTTCAGTAGGCATTACCCTAGTGAGAGCTCTCCATGGTCATTCCGACCCCACATTTATGCTCGGCATTGCTCTAGTGGGAACGCTCTATGGTGATTCTGCACCTACAATAAGTGTTTGACTGAGCTGAAGGCTTATGATGACATCTTTTGAAATCTGAGTGAATGCTACCAAGCCTTCATGGCTCCTGCTTTCTTCAAGGCTGCAGAGTTAGCACCACACACACATCGCCAAGTTTTATGGCTTGTATCTTCCAGAGCTGCTAAGGGAGCCACATCTGCAGCTCCTGGGGTCACCATGCACCAACTAGAACAACTGGGATGCAGGAAGCTATGTCTTGAGGTGGTGTCCTGGGCCTAGACCCAGAAACCATTTTTTCCTCTCAGACTTCTGGTCCTGTGATGGGAAGGGCAGTCCAAAGCTTTTCTGAAGTGCTTGTGAAATACCCTGTGGTCTTTTTCCATTGTCTTGGCTATTAGCACCTGGCTTCTCATTAGCCATGCTCATCTACATAGCGAGTGGTGGTTGTCCACTCTTGGATTTCTCTATTTGGATTCCTGCCCTGGAAACATTCTTTCATTGTCCACATGGCCAGGCTGCAAATTCAAAAAAATTGTTCTGTTCTGTTTCACTCTTTTCTTGCAGTTCACTGCAAGCAGATAGCAGTAACCACATAGCAGTGTGAGTATTTTGCTACCTAGACATATCTTCTGCCAGATACCCTAGTTCAGCACTCTTAAGTTCAACCTTCTACGAAGTTTTGGGCATGGACATAGTTCAGTCAAGTTCATTGCTAATTTATAACAAGGGTGGCTTTTTCTCTAGTTTGGTACACCTTGTTCTTTGGTTCCATCTGAAAAATAATTTAAATGGGCATTACTGTCATTTTCCTAC
>NW_006974141.1:0-682 GCF_000164805.1 Carlito syrichta | reverse complement strand
GGGGGGGGAGGGGGATGGGATTAACAGTAGCAAATATCTGTCTGGGGAGGGGACAACACCTCTTATCAACAGGGTGTCTGAATGAAACGTAATTGTACACCTAACCCTTAACTGTACCCCACAAAACCATAATAAAAAATACTGATTAATTAAAAAAAAAAGATTCAAAGCAGAAAGACCTGCCATAGACAAGTGTCTCAAAAAAGAAAAACTGCACCTAATCATTTTTAAAAATTGTCAAATTGGCTACCTGCTCTTCCATCTTACCATTCTCCTTCAAAAAGGCTTTTACTTCCTTCAATCCACTGATATTGTGTGTGTGTGTGTGTGTGTGTGTGTGTGTGTGTAAAAACCTGCTGACACTGTGGGTGTGTGTATAACTTAATTTGACCTCCACATAAGACAATTATATAAATAATTTCTTTTCACAATATTTTATCAGAATTTGACACTGCTTATCATTCCTTCCTTTCTGGAATCTTCCTTCTTTAGTTTCCAGGAACATTTTCTTTTTGTTCCCCTTCTTCTCCACACACCACTTTCAGCTATTTTTCTGGGTGTTTCTAAAAAATTATGAGGATCCTCAAGGGCAAGACTTCTAAACTATCTTTATGGTCTTCCCTCGATGTATAGGTGATCTTATTAGTTGTGTGATTCTTTTTATCATGTTTATGTTGATGGG
>NW_006974140.1:0-318 GCF_000164805.1 Carlito syrichta | reverse complement strand
GAGGCACTTGGATGCAGTTCAAAGAGCTGAGAACAAGTCATGAAAACGCAGAGAAATTAAACCTTAGGGTTTCAGAGATGAAACCAATCTCCTCCTTGCAGAGACACCAATATCAAATTCTGTGTGAAATCTGATGAGGAAAACCTGTGAGTCCATGTTTTCGCTTTTGCCCTGAAAGAACAGGGGGTGTCTCTAAGGTGGCAAGTTTCCCAGGAGCTTTTTGGAAGGAGAAATCCCATATTCCCTTCAGATTTGGGGCTTTCTGCTCTGTTACTAGCATTTTGGATTTAACCAATAGCCTCTGGTGGCAATTCTGGT
>NW_006974139.1:0-308 GCF_000164805.1 Carlito syrichta | reverse complement strand
GGAATGGAATGGAGTGGAATAGAATCAAATGTAGACGAATCCAATGTTAAGGAATAGAAAGAATTGAAAAAGATTGAAAGGAATTCAGAGGAATGGAATAGAAAAGAAAGTTGATGAAAGTAATGGAATGGAATGTAGTGGACGAGAATGGAATGGACAGAAATGGAATGGAGAGAAAGGAATAGAGCAGAATGGAATGGAAAGGAATGGAGAGGAATGGCATGGAATGGAATGGCTGGAAAGGGAATAGAGATGAATAAATTTGAAGAGTAATGGAATGGAGAGAAATAGAATGGAAAGGAAGGGAG
>NW_006974138.1:0-416 GCF_000164805.1 Carlito syrichta | reverse complement strand
TTGTCAGATACTGATTGTCTTATTGGTGTCATCTGATATTAAGTGTCTTATTCGTGTCGTTGGATACGAATTGTCTTATTTGTTTCATCGGATACTAATTGTCTCATTCATGTCATCGGATACTAATGGTCTTATTCATGTCATCGAACACCAATTGTCTTATTCATGTCGTCAGATACCAATTGTCTTATTTGTGTCGTCGGATACCAATTCTCTTATATGTGTTATCGGATACCAATTATTTTATTTGTGTCACTGGATACCAATTGACTTATTCATGTCGTCGGATACTAATTGTCTTATTCTTGTCTTAGAATAGTAATTCGGATAATAAATGTCTTATTTGTGTCGTCAGATACTAATTGTCTTATTCATTTTCTCGGATATTAAATGTCTTATTCATGTTGTCAGATACT
>NW_006974137.1:0-376 GCF_000164805.1 Carlito syrichta | reverse complement strand
TTTTTTTTTTTTTTTTTTTTTTGAGTTGAGTTGGAGTCTCACTCTGTCGCCCAGACTGGAGTGCAGTGATGCTCCCGGCCACCGCAGCCTCGACCTCCTGGGCTCCGGTGATCCTTCCACGTCAGCCTTCCAAGTAACTGGAACTACAGGCGTGTGCTACCACACCCAGCTAATTTTTGATTTATTGTAGAGAAGAGGTCTTGCCAAGTTGCCCAGGTGGGTCTCGAACCCGTAGGCTCAGGCAACCCACTCACCTCAGCCTCCCAAGGCACGCAATTACAGGCTGAGCCACCGAGCCCGACTTGTGACATCTTTCTATGGCTTGAACTTGGATCTTTATATCAACATTAAACTCAAAGATTTGTTAATGAAGATG
>NW_006974136.1:0-690 GCF_000164805.1 Carlito syrichta | reverse complement strand
TTTTGTTTCCCTGTAGGATGGAAATGTAAATAATGAGTACCTGGGTGTAATTTATTAGGAAACCAACAGGAGAGACTGAGAATGCAGTTTCTATCTAAAAGGGAAGATCCTGTACAGTTCTGATGAACTGTCACAAATTTTATTAATCTTTTACAAATAAATTTTGAAATGTGAAAGTGTATACAGATATACTCAACTTTAGAATGTTCACAGTTTATTCAATTTTTACTCCCTATGCAGGAAAAGCAGTATATTTTCTGGCTGAATTTGGTCACTGGCCTTCAATGTTCAACCTGCTGTATTGTCCTCTTAAACATTCTTGAATTGTGTAAATGTGAAGCCCTTTTCCTTTCTTTCACAGTTCTTGTGATCATTCCTTTTTTTTTTTTTTCTTAACCGATTCCTACTTTAGGTAGGTTGTGAATGATAGAGGGATATTTTCTTCATGAAACCTACTAGGATGTAGAATGTACACGCACCAAAAGTAGGTTGAAACTAAAGGTGGTTGTCTTTTATACCCTCTTTCAGATGCTTATATTATTGTCAAAGGTATTTGACTAAATGTTTATGAATGTTGAATCTATCAAATATTTACATTGCTTATATTGGTACACTAAAATATTCATACCCGTCATGTCTTCAGAAGTTCATGTCTAAGTTAGTGAATAGACAGAAAACTTTGGGTTCAAA
>NW_006974135.1:0-312 GCF_000164805.1 Carlito syrichta | reverse complement strand
GTCTAGCTGGTTAGGTCAGCTAGTTATGTCAGCTGGCTAGTCACCTTTCTAGGTGGACTGGCTAGGTAGCTGACTAGCGAGTAAAACAAGCTGGCTAGCTGGATGGCTACCTAATTAAATAAGCTAGCTAAGTCAACTGGTTAATCAGCTGGCTAGCTGGTGGCTGTCATCTTAAAACGGCTGGTTAGCAGGCTGGTCAGGTAGGTGGCCAGATAATTAAGCTGGCAAGTTAGGCATCCGAACACCAGGGTGGCTGGCTTGTTAAGCCAGCTTTCTGTCCCACTGTCCAGCCAGATGGCTGTCTATTTAAGT
>NW_006974134.1:0-313 GCF_000164805.1 Carlito syrichta | reverse complement strand
GTATTAATACTCTGAGTTGGAGTCCCACTCTGTCAGGCAGGACAGAGCCCAGGGGCCCTCCGTTAGCCACCATGGCCTCCACTGGCTGCTCTCCTGCTGACCTCCCACCACGGCCTACCAAGTGACTGAAACGACAGGGGAGCACCAGAATGCTCGGTTCATATTTTTGGTTTCCTGTAGAGACAAAGTCTCACCAAGGTTCCCGGGCTGGTCTTGAACCCGGGGGCCCAGGCTATCCTCTTGCCTCGGCCTTAAAGTTCACTAGGATGACAGGTGTGAGCTCCCATTCTCACCCTCCACACCCCTCTCAGAG
>NW_006974133.1:0-318 GCF_000164805.1 Carlito syrichta | reverse complement strand
GACTTGAGTAGTCAGATGGCGAGTGAGCCGACTGCTGTACTGAATTAATTAGTCTTCTGGCGAGTGAGCCGAATGATCAGCTGACTTAACTAGCTGGCCGGCGAGTCAGGTACAGGTCAGCTGACTTTAGTCAGCTGGCGTTTATTTGACTGGTCAAAAGACTTAACTATTTGGCCAGGGACTGAGCCGACTGGTGAGCCTATTTAACTAGTCACCTGGTGAGTGAACCGACAGGTGAGCAGCCTTAACTAGAAGGCCTACGAGCAAACCGACTGGTGAGCTGAATTAACTAGTCGGTTGGCATGCCAGCCAACTGGT
>NW_006974132.1:0-1227 GCF_000164805.1 Carlito syrichta | reverse complement strand
GAAATTCTAACAAACGTCCTTTCCAAAAACATTATTGAGCTATAGAATTAAACAAACATTGTTCCCTTTACCTACATGAGAAACAGCTAGTATTGAAGCCACATTTAGCCAAAAACCATCCTGCTCAAGACCAAGCCACCTCAGTCCGCTAAGCACGCATTGCATTGTGATTAACAACAGTCTTTCTTTTGGAAGCAAAGATTCACAGGCTGCACCCAGGGTGAACCCAAGATGAGAGAATTGAAAGAACGAATATAAAAATAGTTACAACATACCAAGGATGACAGTAACAAGAGTTAAATACTTTCTCTAAACTTGGGGTTTATCATGTTGCCAGGGAGATTTTTGAAAGAAGAATTTTGTCCTTCGACATTTCTGACTTTCTAATCCCCATGTGACCCCCATCATTCTCTCCCCACCCCAAGAGTAGATGGGGAACACTTCCTGCAAGAAGAACAGTGTCAGCTTACCCAAGTGTGTTCAGTGCACAATTTGAAGAACTTATAGCCTCACACAGTTGTTTCACTCCATCGTCCTGAAGATCATTGTTCCCAATATCCAAAATTTGCACATTCTGATTATGCTTGAGGGCACCGGCAAGCTCCTGACAGCCCTCCTTCATGAAAGAACAACCTGACAAACTAAACACATACACAATAAAAATATACAAAATGGGAGAAAATAATCTTTATGTTTTTAAGCCATACTCTATAAACTCTAGCCCATCTCATTTCCAAGGAAAGGAGAGACACCAAAGCCATGCTTGTCATCCCAAGTCCTAGCAAGAGGAAGGAGCCATGATACCCAGGATGCTCTGTTTTCCTACGTAGAAAGAAGGCAGAAGCCACAGCAAGACGCCATCTCCCTCCCGTGCCATCTGCAGGTGTGTGGGTGTGAAGGACTTCTCTCTGAAATATGCACCAGCAGACCACCCAGACTCTACTTAGCTATCTTAGTTCATGTCCTTCAGTCTTTCAGAATCTCCCCTAAGGGCAGGTCTGAATTTCTCAGAATGAATTACCATATCAAAATAAGTTCAAAGTGGTTAATCTGGGTGAATATTTGGAGAGAGTAAGGGATGAGGGGAGAGGGATGAGGTGTGGTGGGCAGGGAAGAGACAGGTGAAAGGGGGGGGGAGAAACATTGGAAGATGAACACCTTAATGTGGAAAAAGCATACAGGAGTAAAATATCTAAGCCATACAAGGAAAATATTGCATGAAAAATG
>NW_006974131.1:0-4813 GCF_000164805.1 Carlito syrichta | reverse complement strand
CAGCTAGAACGCAGCTGCGCAAGCGCAACCGAGCTCCCTGGGCTTTCCATTCCTCCACCCCGCCCCACTCCGTGTGGATTCCAGCCCAACGTCGCCGCGTGTGGGTGCGGCAGCGTCTTCGCGCGAGGGGCGGAGACCCGCCAAGGCTCAGGGGCTGGAAGCATGTGGCGGAGCACGGAATCCCAGCACTCCCCTCGCTGTCTCCCCTAAGGCGTCCAGAGGCCGGTCAGGTCAGGGCTGCATGCAGGCGAGTCTGACCCCTTGCAGCCCAGCTCAGATGGTCTCTCCCTTCTCTGTCCTGCGCGGTGGCCACGACCAATTCCCGCGCTGGCCGCGGGGCACACCGCTAATCCCCAGCCACGCCAGTGCTGAGGAAACGCTCTCGGCCTGGGCTCACTCCAGCAGAGAAACACACCCTAGCCGCTTTCAGTCGGCCTCTTCGTCCGATCCTCCTAGACGTCTACTTCGATGAGTGTCAACAGACCCCTGGGAAAAGGCATCACGGTGTTCTCTGGAAATAAGAATTCCTGAACGATGCCGTCTTTCCTTCATTCGGCTTCGTGCCCCGACAAGTGCGCCATGCCCCACGCGCGTGAGGGAGGAGTCGAGAGAGGGCCCGCCAAGCCTCTGGCGTCCTCTCGTGAACGCAGCCCACACAGACGGCAGTGAGGGATCCGGGATCCCGTCTGTTCAGGCAGAGGCTTTCCGAAGTGGCTGATGGGTCACCCAGCGCCTTGGAGCACTGGACCGGGTCCCTGGCCACAACCCAAGGGACGGGATCGGCCATGCATGAGTCACGGAGCGCGGGGGGGGGGCGCTCAGCCGTCGCCGTCTCCCCCAGGGCCCCACAGAGCGGATCCCATCTCGAAGGATCGGAGACCCTCAAGCTAGGTGCCACTTTCTGCCCCTGAATGGGGACACCGACCTTCATCCTAAGCATGAGAATCATCCCAGCAGCGGATCGGAAGGGGCCCAGCTTCCCCAGCACCCTGGAAGGTCGAGGTGAGAGAATCGCCCGAGTCCGGGTTCGTGACCAGCCTGAGCAACTTAGCGGGACTTCGTGCCTACAATTAAAAAAAAAGAAAACAGTTGGGCGCAGTGGCACGTGCCTGTAGTTCCAGCTCCTCCGGAAGGCTGAGGCAGAAGGATCACCAAGTCTGGCAGGTCGAGGCCACAGTGGCCATGAGGTGCCACCGCACTGTAGGCTGGATGACGGAGTGAGACTCCCACTCAAAAACTTGGGAGGCTGAAGTGAAAGGATCGCTTGAGCCTGAGAGTTTAAGGCTGCAATGAGCTATAATTGTACCACTGCACTCTAGCCTGGGCAATGTAGTGAGGCTTTGTCTCTACAAAACAAAACACAAAAATCTCCAAAGTAGGTTAGTCTTATTCATCATTTTTTATACTTGAGGCTTATGAAAATGTATGTATTTGCACTATGTCTGCATAATTAAAGCTCCTTAATCCTGCTGACATACACCTTCTTGAAACTCCACCCCTTCCCTTCCATGATGAAAAGCCCTGAGCAACCCCCTTCAGGGAGGCAGCTCACAACTCTTCCTCCTGGGCTGTCTCCTTTGTACAAGTCCTCCCTTGTAAAGCTTTGTCTGGAGATCTGGCCTCATGTTGATGTATATCATGTGACAGCCTAAGAATCGGTGGTCGGTAACGCTTTTCTTCAGACAGTTCTACTTTGGGAGTAAATGTGCCTGTTGCAGCTGATTCACTTCTTTTCATTTGCGATCCTTCTGCCCTTCATGATGCTGACACTTATAAGTACAGAGGCGAGCAAGATCCTCTGTGAAGTGACTCAGTGCTGTTGATCTCTGATCACTCTTTTTTATTTATAAAGTTTTACAAGTCACATTTCAATGAAGACAAATGTCAAGACTGGAATTTTATGGTTAGACTATTTATTAGTGGTGGCTGCAGGCGATGGCTGTCCAGTCATGTAAGTTGTGTGAACCTCGGTGGTCCTCAAAGCTGAGCTAAGTCAGTCTTAGATAATCACAAATAACTCTTTGGGGAAACATTTCTTCACTGGTCACCATAAGCTATATTTCTTTTATCTGTGCATGCATTTATTTATTTATATTTTGAGTTGGTGTCTCAATCTGTTGCCCAGGTTGGAGTGCAGTGGCATGCTGATGGCTACCACAGCCTCGACCTACTGGACTCAGGCGATCCTTCTGCCTCAGGCTTCCAAGTAACTGGAACTATAGGCACATGCCACCATGCCTGGCTCATTTTTTGATTTATTGTAGAGATGAGGTTTCACCAAGTTGCCTAGGCTGGTCTCAAACTTGTGGGCTCAGGCAATCCTCTCACCTCAGCCTCCCAAAGTGCTGGGATTGTAGGTATGAACCATCATGCATTTACTTAAAGTGTTTCTGACTCCGCTTCCTGCCTAAATGTATAAAATGGTTCATCAGACAGCTTACTATATAAGTATTAAATACTATTTGAAGAATGCAGCATGGAGTACTGCCAGCCTTTGCAACACTGTCCACCAGTTTCTCTCTGCCTCTCTAAGCAAGTAAACAACCTTTATTTTATTTTATTTTATTTTAGTGAGAGTCTCACTCTGTCACCCAGGCTTGATGGAATACAGTGGCATGCTCATGGCCACTGCTGTCTCGACATGCTGGGTTCAAGTGATCCTTCCACCTCAGCCTTCCAAGTAGCTGGAATCACAGGCATGCCCCACCACACCTGGCTAAATTTTTAAAAATTTATAGTAGAGACAAGGTCTCACCAAGTTGCCCAGGCTGGTCTCAAACCAATGAACTCAGGCAATTATCTCACCTCTGCCTCCCAAAGTACTGGGAATAATTACAGGTGTGAGCCACCGCACCTGGTGTGAGCAGCCTTTGTGATAATGCAGCCACATGTATTGGCTGCAACACCCTCCTGCAATGCTTTGTTCCTTTTCTTAGGGAGAATTCAAGCTTTTTGGCTACATTGTCCTACCCTTACATCCTTTCAATAGCAAGACCTTGTCTTTACAAAAAATCAAGTAAATAAATATTCAGGCATGGTAATACATGCTTGTAGTCCCAAAAAAAAGAGAGGCTGATGTGCTGAGGTGGAAGGATCACCTGAGCCCAGGAGATCAAGGCAGTGGTGAGTTGTGATTATGTCACTGCACAATCTGAACAACAGAGTGAGATCATGACTCAAAAAATAACAATTATTATTGCACGCTATATCCTGAGTGGCATGAGGTCAGACCAGGTACACCTGTATTTGTACTGTTCCATAATGTCCAACTTTTACTGATGCTGGTGTGGAGCCTAAAAGCCACAAGCTGCATGGAGTTCCCAAGGAGACAATTCTCCTTTGTACTTCCCATTTACTAGGTAGTAAGAGCTGCAAGCAGACAGGCTCAAGCCACTTCACAAGTCAGTCAGTATCACACACCATAGATAGTAGTGTACTTAACCAATATGTAAAAATCATAGATTAAATATTCCATGTCAAGCAAAGTAACATTGGAAATGAATAGGAGAAAGGGCTGATGAACCAGTTCAGGGGAAGCCAAGGTGAGGGGTCTTCCTGTGCTGACTTGGACGGCATATCCACATCTTGCAAGAACATGGGCAGAGCCTCTGGTGGGAGATGACAGGAGCTTGTCTCAGAGACAGCAAGATGGTGTCTGTTAAAGTGGTTGTGTTGAGTGGGTGAAGTCCTGTTCTCTTTATGACCACAAAGTCTTCTGATGAGGACTGACAGTGGAAGGGCATATGCCCGGTTCGGTTCTCATCTGGTTGCATGTGGTGTCCCTTGGTGAGGCGAACAACTGGTCCCTGTTGACATGAGGCCTTTTAGGAAATAAGATGAAATCTTTTTCTAAGATGGAGTTACTTGTGTCAAGGGTGCCCTATACATTCTCTGATAAAAAGATTTTAAGTTTTGAACTTTAAAAATAAAAAGCTATGGTCATTAAAAATTATTAAAATTTAAAATATAGACACTTTTATTTTCTGTCAACCTTCCTAAATCTGACACAAATGCTAAAAGAAAAATGTGTGTTTCCTGGGAACTGCCAATGTCCTCTTCTTGTTTGATTTTGCTTGACCTGACTTCCACCTCTCCCTGCTCTGACATCCAAGCCTGAGATCTTTTGATTCTGCTTTGGAAGGGGAAGGCCTTACCTCTTTGAGGCACCTGGGGGACATGGGTAGACACTTTGAAGTGGCTGCCTCTGTGCTGCAGTCACTGAGAGGGCAAGAGTCTGCAGACAGCACCAGGGTAATGTGGCCAGCATTGAAAAGTGCACTTTGATTGTAGAGTTTCTTCCCAGAAAAGCCCCATAGTGGTTGACCTGTCTCTAGACTGAGGCATAAAATGACTGCCCCTTGGTGGTCAGAGCAGTGTCCTAGGGCTCAGGCAGGGGACACCCACAATTCCTGGACTCTCAGAAGGTAGAGATGAAGGGGTCCTCACTGTCCCCTGCATCTTCCACACAGATTTCTGGTCTCTAACACAAACCCAGGCTAAATGGTGCCCCCAAGAGTTGTGCTGGGGTCCCTGATGGGCAGGGCATCTGTAGATGGGATGTGGTTTTGGAGGGTCATACTCTTCAATGACTAGGAACCACAAACAATTTAATATCAATATTAGAATATTATTTTGCTTTGTGTGTGTGTGAGAGAGAGAAAGCAGGATTTATTGAGAGGACAGAAAAGCTCCCATAGTAGGAGGGGACCCAAAGAGGTTGCCCTATTTTGCTTTTAATATCAATATTGTTTAATATGAAACATAAAAACTGGCCTTTGTTTCCAAACTGGGGCATGCTGGATCCAGATATGAA
>NW_006974130.1:0-351 GCF_000164805.1 Carlito syrichta | reverse complement strand
CGTTTTACTCAGCTGCATGGTAACTTCAGAGGTCCGTAAAAGGAAAACAGTAGTGAAGACTCTTTATGTCTGAGGCTCTTACTTCACCTTTGTTCTTTGTGTAAGAAAACAGAAAAGTGATTGAGAGTTGCAATGGAGAAAGTAAAAGGAAAGGAAAAGAAGGAAAGAGGGGACAGAGAAACCCTAGGGAATCTTCAACCAGCTTCAGAAAATTATTGATAGGAAATGAGAAGTTGGTAGCCAAAGTGACATTGACTTAAATAAATGTCTATCTGTATGGACATGCATTAGTATGTATATGCACAAATAATAGGTATGTTAATGTATTGAATTTATTAGTTATTCCTTTTT
>NW_006974129.1:0-368 GCF_000164805.1 Carlito syrichta | reverse complement strand
TTGAAATTTCTGGGATAATCATCATGAGAATAAAAGTCAAACCAAAAAGCTGAGAAGAAAAATGAATCACCAAATTTATTTAGTTTGCTCCAAAGATGGCAAGAAAGTAAAAATAAAGCAACAGGAAACAGATGGAATAAATACAAAATGAATAGCAAGATGATATACTAAGACTGAAATGTATCAATTACATAAATTTAAATGAACTGATCATTTTAATTGGAAAAAGATTATCTGGCTGGCCTTGGTGGCTCAGTCTGTAATCCCAGCACTTTGGGGCCAGAAGTGAGTAGGATTGTCTGAGCCCACAGGTTCAAGACCAGCCCAGGCAACTTGGTGAGACCTCATCTCTACAACAAATCAAAAAT
>NW_006974128.1:0-417 GCF_000164805.1 Carlito syrichta | reverse complement strand
CTCAGACTAGGACCAATGATTGAAGTCCCCATCACAGAGGAGGGACATACCCTGAAGCATTCAACACAGAGGAGGTTCAGTCAATGGGGCACCCATGAGAAGATGGCCCAGTCACTGGGGCACCGATCACTGGAACATGGATTACAGAGGAAAGGCAGTCACCGGAGCACATGTCACAGAGGATGGATAGTCAATAAGGCACCAAGCACAAAGAAGGAAAGTCACTGAGGCACCCGTGACAGAGGAGAGCGTTCTTCATAGAAAATAAAGTAGCAGTGGGGCGTTCTTCATAGAAAAAAAAGTAGCAGTGGCTCCAGAGAAGAGTGCTCATACTGGGACAACCTTCACAGAATAGGATCAGTAAATGAGGCATCCATCACAGAAGAAGGCCACTCACCCATCACAGAGGAGGATTAG
>NW_006974127.1:0-358 GCF_000164805.1 Carlito syrichta | reverse complement strand
GGTACACTTAATGTTCACACTAATTTCCCACTATAAAAGGCAGCAATGTAACCAAAACTATTTGTATCACCTAAAACTATTGAAATAAAGTAATAATAATAATAATAATAATAATAATAATAACATAAAAAAGAAATATAATCCCCAGTGTTGGGGGTGAGGCCTAGTGGGAGGTGATTGGATTATGGGGTGGATCCCTCATGAATGGTTTGGTGCCATTCTTGCCAAAATGAGTGAATTCTCACTCTATTAGTTCACACAAGAGCTGGTTGTTTAAAAAAGACTGGCATTGCCTTTTCTCACTTGCTTGCTTACTCTCTAATATGACTCATCTGCTCCCTCTTTGGCTTCTGCTAAG
>NW_006974126.1:0-358 GCF_000164805.1 Carlito syrichta | reverse complement strand
ATGGCAAACTCATCTAGACAGGCAAACTCCATGAATCGGTCTGGCCTAAAACTCATACACGGACCCCCCATGCATCTACTATGGAACTTACTTACCCAAGCTTATACGTTCCTGAATACCACAAGGCCAGAATTTACCCAGTCTTGCTGGTTATAACATCCAGCCCCCATATTATGAAGGAATTGCAGTAATGGGGAATCATACAACTGAGCATAATTCCAGTTCTTGTAGGTGGCAGCCGGCAACTCAGGGGCTCACTCTCCAATCGGTAACGGGCCAGGGACTGTGCATAGGCCGTCCCCCACCAGAATTTCAGTCCCTATGCAATGCTATGCTGCCTGTAACCAGCTCAGACTAT
>NW_006974125.1:0-362 GCF_000164805.1 Carlito syrichta | reverse complement strand
TCACTAATTGGTTAACTATTTAACTAACTATTTTAACTACTTGGTAAACAAGATAACTAGCTGAATTAACTAGTTGGTTAATGAGTTATCTAGGTGACTTAACTTGTTGACTGACTACTCGGCCGACTTGTTTTCTGGCATAAAATGTTGGCCGAATAGTCACCTGACTATTTAGCTGAGTTAACTAGTTGACTGATGAGTTGGCCCACTGGTTAGCTTGCTTAACTAGTTGGCTGAGTAATTTGCTGACCTAACTAGTCGATCGATTATTTGGCCGACTAGTTAGCTGACCTAAGTAGTTGACCAACTTGTTAGCTGACCTAAATTGTTGACTGATATTTGGACTACCATTCGGCTGATAG
>NW_006974124.1:9955-16501 GCF_000164805.1 Carlito syrichta | reverse complement strand
TGTTTGTGACAGATTGACTAGTCCTCCTCTTTGTTGGGTGTCCTAGTGACTAACCACCCTGTGAGACATATATCCATGAATGGCCTGCCTCTGATTGGTGTGTCAGTGATTGTCCTCCTCTGTGTTGGGTGCCCAGTAACTACACCGCCTCTGTGATGGGTGAACCAGTGAATAATGGTCCTTCTTGTAAAAAGTGTCCCAGTGACTGATCCTCCACTATGATTGGTGCCCTATTATGAGATTACCTCTGTGGTTGCTGGTCCAGTGACTGAGTATCCTACATAATGGGTGCTTCAGTGACATACCCTCCTCCTTTATGGTTACCCCAGAGTCTGTGCTTCCTCTTGCTGATGGGTGCCCCAGTTTCTGAGACTCCCCTATAATGGGTACACGAGTGACTGACCCCTTTCTATAAAGAGTGTGCCAGTGACAATTCTTCCTCTATAATAGGCGATCCATTGACTGAACCTCCCACATGATTGTTACCCCAGTGAATGCCCTTCTACCATTTGGGTGACACATTGAATAGCCCTTCTATGTGATGGGATACACAGTGACTGAATCTCCTCTGTGATGGATGTCCCAGTGACTGGTTCTCCTCTCTGATAAATACCCCAGTGATTGAACCTCATCTATAATTGGTGCAGCATTGAATATGCCACCTCTGTGTGGAGTACCTCATGACTGGACTGCTCTGGTGATGAGTGCTCCAGTGACTGGTCCTCCTATATTATGGGTGCTCCAATGATGGCCCCTCGTCTGTGTTGGATACCCCATGACTGACTTTCCTTTGTGATTCCTGGCCCAGTGACTGATCCTTTTCTGTGATGGCTGTCCAAGTCACTGACTTCTTTGTAATGGGTGCTCAGTGACTGAAACTCCTTTGTAATGGGTTTTTCAGTAACTAGACCACCTCTGTAATGTATGTATGCCACAGGTACACCTCCTCTGTGTAAAATGCCTCTGTGACTGATCGTCTGTGATCATTGCTCTAGTGACTGGGTCTTCTACCTAATGGGTGCTTCAGTGAAAAGCTCACTTCCATTACGAGTGTCCAAATTACTTGGCCTACTCAGAGATTTGTGCCCCAGTGACTGGACCTCATTCATAGTGGGTTCTCTAGTTACTTTCGGTCCTCTGTGATAGGTGGCCAAGTAACTGGCACCCTCTATATTGAGTGCCCCAGTGACAAGCCTTCCTTTGTGATGGCTGTCGCAGTGACTGGCACTCCTCTGTGTTGTGAACCTCAGTGATTCTGCCTCTGTTGTGATGGTTGTCCCACTGATTGGCCTTCCTCCAAAAAATGTTTCCCAGTGACCAGTCTTTGTCTTTTATTGATTAAAGAGTGTCTAATCATCTTTTGTGTAGTGGTCTCAGTGATAAGCCCTCCTCTGTGAATGGTGCCACCATAAGTGATCCTCCTCTGTTGTGGCTGCCTGACTTCTCATTGACTGGCCCTCATGACATCTCATTGACTGACCCTCCTTTGTGATCAGTGCCCCAATGACTTGTCCTCATTGTGATGTGTACCCTCAGTGACTGGCCCTTCACTGTTATGGGTGTTCCAGTGATTGGTCCCCTCTGTGATAGAGGCCCCAGTGACTTGCTCTTCTCTGTGATAGGTGTCTCATTGACTGCCTCTCCTTTGGAATAGATAATCCAATGATTGAGCCTCCTATATAATGTGTGGCCCAGTGACTGGTCTCTTCTGCAATTGGTGTTCCAGTCACTGGGGGTTCCCCACAATTGATATACCAATGACTAACAATCCTTTATGATGGGTGCCCCTATGACTGGCTCACCTCTGTGATGGGTGTTTCAGTGACAGGCTCTTCTCTGTGATAAATGCTCCAGTGACTAAGCATCTTCTATAATTTGTGCACCATTGATGGGTATCCTCTGTGGTGGGTGACCCTCTGACTGATCCTCATCTGTGGAAAATATCCCAATGAATAATTTTCCTCTGTGATGGCTGTTCTAATATCTAGCTTTCCTTTGTGATCACTGGCTCAACGACTAGGTCCCCTACATAACAGGCAACTCAGTGAATAACTCTCTTCCATTATGGGTGCGCCAGTGATTGGATCTTTTACATGATTAATTCACCAGTTTTTGGTCTTCCACAGTAATGTATGCCCTAGTGACTAGATTTCCTCTGTGATGGGTGCCCCAGTAACTGGTTCTCCTCCATAATGGGTACCAGGGTGACTAGACCTCATCCAGTTTGGGTGTCCCAGTGACTACGCACCCTTTGTTGTGGATGTCAGAGTGATTTGTTCTCCTCAATCATGGGTGCCCTAGTGCATGGTCCTCCTTTGTGATGGATGCCCCATTCACTTGACCTTTTCTGCAATGGGTATCCTAGTAACTGGGCCTCCACCAAAATGGGTTCTTACAGTAACTGGTCTTCCTCTTGATGCATGACTCAGTTTCTGGACTTCCCCCCAATGAGTGTCCCAGTGACTGATGCTCCCCTCTGAAGAGTGTTCCTGTTATGGGACCGCCTCCATAAAAGATACTCCATTGACTGGGCCTTCGTGATTGGTGCCCTAGTGACTGGTCTTCCTCCAAATTGAGTGCCACAGTGACTAGCCCTTCTCTATAATGGTTGGCCCTGTAACAGGGCTTCCTACAAAAATTGGTGTTCCAGTTATTATATCTCCTTCATTAGGAGAGCCCCAGTAACTGGACTTCTCTATGATTGGTTTACCCATTACTAGCTGTCTTCTATGATGGTTATCCAGTGACTAACTCTCCTCGGTGATGGGTGGCCAACTTAGTGGGCCTCCTTCATATTGGGTGCCTTAGTGACTGGCCCTTATTTTTGATAAACCTCCTAGTGACTAAGCCTTTTACTTATCGGGAGCTGTAGTGATTGTGCATCTTCTGTGATTGGTGCCACAATGAAGTTTTTCCTCGGTGGTTTGTTTTTTGATGACTGGCCAAACCCATTTTGGGTGACGAAGTGACTGGGACTCTTCTTTGACTGGTGCCCCAATGACTGGCTATCCTCTCTGATGGGTATCCCAGTGGCTGGCTCTCATCTGGAATTGAAGCCCCTGTGATGGAGCCTTCTCTATAATGGGTACCACAGTCATTAGCTCTCATCTACTGAGGAATGCACCTGTGACTGGTTTTCTTCTACAGTGGATACCCCAATGACTGCCCCTTCTCTGTTTTTGGTGCCCAGTGAATGGCCTTACTCTTTTTTGAGTGTCCCAGTTACTAGCCTTCTTCTGTGATGGCTGTCCCAATGACCAGTCCTCCTCTGTATTGAGGCCTTTAATGACTGTCCCTACTCTGTGTTTGCTGTCCCATTGACAGGCCTATTTTCAGGGCCTCCTCAATAATGCATTCCCCAGTGACTAGCTGTACTTTGTGAAGAGTGTCCCTGTGACTGGACTTTGTATTTGCTGGGTGCACAAGTGATGGGCCATCTTCTGTATTGGAAGTCCCAATTCCATTAAAGGCCCCAATTAATGGACCATCTCCATGATGGGTGCCCCAGTGACTGGACGTGCTCTGAATAGTGTGCCCTGTTTACTAGTCCTCCTCTGTCATGGTTGTTCCAGTAAATGGGCCTCCTCCAATATTGGTCTCCCTGTGACTAATATTCCTCTCTGTTGACTGCCCCAGTGACAGACTGTCCTAGTAATGGGTGTCACAGTGACTAGCTGTCCTCTCTGAAAAATTTTCCAGTGACTTGGGCTCCTCTATAATGGGTGCCCCAGTAGCTGGCTTCCTATGTGATGGGTGCTCCTGTGACTGGCCCTCCTTTGTGATGTGTGCCCTATGACTGGCTTTTGTCTGTGATATGTGACACAGTGACAGGCCCTCATTTCCTGTGGGTGCCCTAGAGACTAGTTCTCCTCTTTGATGGATGCCCAAGTGTCTGGCTAGTCACTGGGCACCCATCACAGGGGATGATCAGTCATTGAAGCACCAATCACAGAGGAGTCCGTCACTGTGCCATCCAAAATGAGGGAGGTCCAGTCACTGAGAAAGCCATCATAGAGGATGACAAGTCACTGGGGAAACTATCACATATAAAGGCCATTCACTGGGTTACCAAACAGAAGAGTCCCCGTTAAGGGAGCACCTATTATGCAGTAAGCACAGTCACTGGGATACACCCATCACACAAAAGACCTTGTCACTTGAGCACCCATTGTAGTGGAGGCCCCCAAACAGCGACACCCATCATAGCAGAGTGCTATCCACTGGGGTACTCATTTTGAATGAGATACAGTTACTGGGACACACATCATAGAAAACAGCAAGTTACAGTGGCACACAACAAAGAGGATTGCCGGTCATTGAGGCACCAATCACAGAGGAATCCAGTCTCTAGGATACCCAATAAAAAGTAGGCAAAGTCACTGTGACACTCATCACAGAGGAGCCCCATTCACTGGGGTACCCATTATATATGAAGACAAGTCACTGGGGCACCAATTACAGGCGAATATCAGTCACTGGGACACATTTGATAGGAGTCCCAGTCACAGAGACACCATCACAGAAGGCAACAATCACAGAAAAAGCCAGTTCTTGGGCCATCCATAACAGTGGAAGGACAGTCACTGGGGCATCAAACACAGAGGCCTGTCACTGAGTCATTCTTCACAGTTGGGGGAAAGTCACTGGGTATCTATCACAAATGAGGTCCAGTCAATGAGACACAAAACACAGAAGAGAATCAGACACTGAGGCACCCATGAAGACGGAGGGCCATTCTCTGGGACAGATATCATAGAAGAGGGTCAATCACTGGGGTACCCCTCACAGAAAGGTAAATTAACTGGACTTCCATCACAGAGGAGGAGCAGCCACTGAGAAAGCCATCACTGAAAGGGTCAGTCACCAGGGTACCCTTCACAAAGAAAGGCCAGTCAAGGAGGCACCCATCTCCAAGGTGGGTCAGTTACAGGACATACCTTACATAGGCGACCCAGTTAATGAACCACCAATTATGGAGAGACCCAGACACTGAGACACTCATTAGAGAGGAGGGCCTGTTATGGGGACAGTCATTATGGAGGAGACCCATAAGCTGGGGTACCATCAAAGAGGAGGCCTATTCCCTGGGGTATCCATTTTGGAGGAGAGGCATTACTAGGAAACCCATCTTAGAATAGGGTTAATCTGCAGCACACATCACAAAGAACTGTCAGTTAGTAACTAGGACACTCATCATAGAAGAGGGCTAGCTACTGCAGCAACTATCACAGAAGATATTCAATCATTTAGGTACTGATCACAGAGTAGAAACAGTCACTTAGACACACATCACAGAGGAGGGCTTGTCACTGGGACACACAACATATGAGAAGGGCAGTCACTGGGGAAACAATCACAGGGGAGAACCAATCAGTCACTGTGGCAAACAGGGAAAAGGTACAATCACTGACACACTCATTACAAAGGAGGTACAACAACTGAACATCCACTATGGAGGAGAGCAGTAAGAGGGACACTGGTAACAGAGGAGAACTAGTCACTGGGGCAACAATTTTGAAGGATGTCAACCACTGGGCACCTATCAGAGGAGAGGCACAGTCACCAGAGCACCCGTAAATGTGGAACACCAGTCCTGGGGACACCAATATGGAGGAGGCCCAAACACTTATGCTCTTATCACAAAGAAAGACCAGTCACTGGGGCACCTATTATAGAGGAGGAAGAGACATTAGAGCACTCATCAGGAGGAGAGTCAGACACTGGTCACTCATCACAGGGGTGGACTAGTCACTAAAGTGTCGGTGACCAGCACTGACCAAGGGTGGGCTAGGACCCGCACCAGAGAATCTGGACAGCGAGAAGAGACCACTCGGAGGGAGTTCTTCTGGGAACAGTCTGATCAGGACTGAAGCCAAATTTTATTCGGACTCCTTCCAACTTATATACCATTTTCTATACCCTCCAGCAGTGTGATAATCACTTACTGGGGGCGTACAAGTTCCATGCTTTACAAACTATGCATCACAAGACCACCACGAGATCTGCAATTTCCAAGCAAATAATTCAAATTCCATGATGCCTGCCGTGCTTACATTAAGGTCACAGGTTCACAATTTCAATACAAATCGTTCAAAGTGTTTTCCATAATGTTCAATGAATCATTCATATTATACTCTTTGTTCTAAACCCTGATTAATACAAAAAACTTTTCTAAGTTAACTCTAGGTTCAGTCCAAGTTCACTGACTCCCAATATTTTTAACGATTAATATTATCAACTTAACACTATACTATAATCTATAAGTTTAGTTAAATGACTTAACTGTCAGTTATACTATTAACCTATTATGATTTAACGTAATACCTTATAACTGAGTTAAAACTTATTCTTAAACTACAAAACTTTACTATAATTCATATGTTTCATATGTCTAAACTTTAATTTTTATATGATCTAGTGATTGGACTTTAATACTATGCTATATCTATTAAGCTAATACCTTATCGTTAATTCTTTTATAAATCGTATAGTAACTATTATATTTGAGTAATGTAGCAAAAGGAAACAAAACAACAAGCATAAATT
>NW_006974124.1:5891-9935 GCF_000164805.1 Carlito syrichta | reverse complement strand
CTCCATAAGAGATACTCCATTGACTGGGCCTTTGTGATTGTTGCCCCAGTGACTGGTCTTCCTCCAAATTGAGTGCCACAGTGACTAGCCCTTCTCTATAATGGTTGGTCCTGTAACAGGGCCTCCTACAAAAATTGGTGTTCCAGTTATTATATCCCCTTCATTAGGAGAGCCTCAGTAACTGGACTTCTCTATGATTGGTTTACCCATTACTAGCTGTCTTCTATGATGCTTATCCAGTGACTAACTCTCCTCTGTGATGGGTGGCCAACTTAGTGGGCCTCCTTCATATTGGGTGACTTAGTGACTGCCCCTTATTTTTGATAAACCTCCTAGTGACTAAGCCTTTTACTTACTGGGAACTGTAGTGATTGTGCATCTTCTGTGATTGGTGCCACAACGAAATTTTTCCTCGGTGGTTTGTTTTTTGATGACTGGCCAAATCCATTTTGGGTGACGAAGTGACTGGGACTCTTCTGTGACTGGTGCCCCAATGACTGGCTATCCTCTCTGATGGGTATCCCAGTGGCTGGCTCTCATCTGGAATTGAAGGCCCTGTGATGTAGCCTTCTCTATAATGGGTACCACAGTCACTAGCTCTCATCTACTGAGGAATCCACCTGTGACTGGTTTTCTTCTACAGTGGATACGCCAATGACTGCCCCTTCTCTGTTTTTGGTGCCCAGTGAATGGCCTTACTCTTTTTTGAGTGTCCCAGTTACTAGCCTTCTTCTGTGATGGCTGTCCCAATGACCAGTCCTCCTCTGTATTAGGGCCTTTAATGACTGTCCCTACTCTGTGTTTGCTGTCCCATTGACAGGCCTATTTTCAGGGCCTCCTCAATAATGCATGCCCCAGTGACTAGCTGTACTTTGTGAAGAGTGTCCCTGTGACTGGACTTTGTATTTGCTGGGTGCACAAGTGATGGGCCATCTTCTATATTGGAAGTCCCAATTCCATTAAAGGCCCCAATTAATGACCATCTCCATGATGGGTGCCCCAGTGACTGGACGTGCTCTGAATAGTGTGCCCTGTTTACTAGTCCTCCTCTGTCATGGTTGTTCCAGTAAATGGGCCTCCTCCAATATTGGTTTCCCTGTGACTAATATTCCTCTCTGTTGACTGCACCAGTGACAGACTATCCTAGTAATGGGTGTCACAGTGGCTAGCTCTCCTCTCTGAAAAATTTTCCAGTGACTTGGGCTCCTCTATAATGGGTGCCCCAGTAGCTGGCTTCCTATGTGGTGGGTGCTCCTGTGACTGGCCCTCCTTTGTGATGTGTGCCCTATGACTGGCCTTTGTCTGTGATGTGTGCCTCAGTGACAGGCTCTCATTTGCTGTGGGTGCCCTAGAGACTAGCTCTCCTCTTTGATGGATGCCCAAGTGTCTGGCTAGTCATTGGGCACCCATCACAGGGGATGATCAGTCATTGAAGCACCAATCACAGAGGAGTCCGTCACTGTGCCATCCAAAATGAGGGAGGTCCAGTCACTGAGAAAGCCATCATAGAGGATGACAAGTCACTGGGGAAACTATCACATATAAAGGCCATTCACTGGGTTACCAAACAGAAGAGTCACTGGGATACACCCATCACACAAAAGACCTTGTCACTTGAGCACCCATTGTAGTGGAGGGCCCCAAACAGCGACACACATCACAGCAGAGTGCTATCCACTGGGGCACTCATTTTGAAGGAGGTACAGTTACTGGGACACACATCATAGAAAACAGCAAGTTACAGTGGCACACAACAAAGAGGATTGCCCGTCATTGAGGCATTGATCACAGAGGAATCCAGTCTCTAGGATACCCAATAAAAAGTAGGCAAAGTCACTGTGAAACTCATCACAGAGGAGCCCCATTCACTGGGGTACCCATTATATATGAAGACAAGTCACTGGGGCACCAATTACAGGCGAATATCAGTCACTGGGACACATTTGATAGGAGTCCTAGTCACAGAGACACCATCACAGAAGGCAACAATCACAGAAAAAAGCCAGTTCCTGGGTCATCCATAACAGTGGAAGGACAGTCTCTGGAGCATCAAACACAGAGGCCTGTCACTGAGTCATTCTTCACAGTTGGGGGAAAGTCACTGGGTATCTATCACAAATGAGGTCCAGTCAATGAGACACAAAACACAGAAGAGAATCAGACACTGAGGCACCCATGAAGACGGAGGGCCATTCTCTGGGACAGATATCATAGAAGAGGGTCAATCACTGGGTACTCATCAAGAGGATGCCAGTCACTGGGGTACCCCTCACAGAAAGGTAAATTCACTGGACTTCCATCACAGAGGAGGAGCAGCCACTGAGAAAGCCATCACTGAAAGGGTCAGTCACCAGGGTACCCTTCACAAAGAAAGGCCAGTCAAGGAGGCACCCATCTCTAATGTGGGTCAGTTACAGGACATACCTTACATAGGCGACCCAGTTAATGAACCACCAATTATGGAGAGACCCAGACACTGAGACACTCATTAGAGAGGAGGGCCTGTTATGGGGACAGTCATTATGGAGGAGACCCAGAAACTGGGGTACAATCAAAGAGGAGGCCTATTCCCTGGGGTATCCATTTTGGAGGAGAGGCATTACTAGGAAACCCATCTTAGAATAGGGTTAATCTGCAGCACACATCACAAAGAACTGTCAGTTAGTAACTAGGACACTCATCATAGAAGAGGGCTAGCTACTGCAGCAACTATCACAGAGGATATTCAATCATTTAGGTACTGATCACAGAGTAGAAACAGTCACTTAGACACACATCACAGAGGAGGGCTTGTCACTGGGACACACAACATATGAGAAGGGCAGTCACTGGGGAAACAATCACAGGGGAGAACCAATCAGTCACTGTGGCAAACATGGAAAAGGTACAATCACTGACACACTCATTACAAAGGAGGTACAACAACTGAACATCCACTATAGAGGAGAGCAGTAAGAGGGACACTGGTAACAGAGGAGAACTAGTCACTGGGGCAACAATTTTGAAGGATGTCAACCACTGGGCACCTATCAGAAGAGAGGCACAGTCACCAGAGCACCCGTAAATGTGGAAGACCAGTCCTGGGGACACCAATATGGAGGAGGCCCAAACACTTATGCCTTTATCACAAAGAAGGACCAGTCACTGGGGCACCTATTATAGAGGAGGAAGAGACATTAGAGCACTCATCAGGAGGAGAGTCAGACACTGGTCACTCATCACAGGGGTGGACTAGTCACTGAAGCACCGGTTTGTCCGATGGCTACTTACTGGGACAGCTATCACAGATGAGACACCCATATCACAAGATGTTTAGTCACTAAAACAGGCAACCCATAGGAGGGCCACTCACTGGGCACCTATCACAGAACAAAGTTCATCATTGTGGCCCTCATCACAGAGGGGAGACAATCATTAAGTTACAAATGAAAAGAAGCCCTATTCACAATAACACACATCACAGAAGAGGGATTGTCACTTTGGCACACATCACAGAAGAGGATCAGTTACTCTGGCACCAATCATGGAGAAGTATCAGTCACTGGGACTTCCATTAGACGAGGGTCAGTTAATGTGACACCCATCAAACAGGAGGGAAATTCACAGGGAATTCATCTAAAAGGAGAGCTAGTCACTGGGGAACTCATAACTGAGGTGGCCTATTAAGTGAGACAACTATTTAATAGGAGGGACAATACTGGGACAACAATTATGGAGAGCGACTATCAATGGGATATCAGTCACAACAGAGTCACAGTCATTGACACCCATAATAAAGGAGTGCCAATCACTTGGTCATCAGTTGCAGAGGAGTCCCAGGCACTGGAACAACCATCACAGAAAACGAATCATTGGGAAACCCATTGCAGGACATAGTCAGACACAGAGGCACACTTCAACGATAAAGGGATAATCACAAGGAATGAAATTCAGTTGTGGGGCACTGATCACAAAGGAGAGTCAGGATTGAGACACGTATTATAGAATTGGGTCAAGGACTTGGCACCCATCAGAGAGTCTGCACATTGGACCACACATCAGAAA
>NW_006974124.1:0-5871 GCF_000164805.1 Carlito syrichta | reverse complement strand
TCCAGGTGCACAATTTCAATACAAATCGTTCAAAGTGTTTTCCATAATGTTCAATGAATCATTCATATTATACTCTTTGTTCTATACCCTGATTAATACAAAAAACTTTTCTAAGTTAACTCTAGGTTTACTGACTCCTAATATTTTTAACAATTAATATTATCAACTTAACACTATACTATAATCTATAAGTTTAGTTAAATGACTTAACTGTCAGTTATACTATTAATCTATTATGATTTAACGTAATGCCTTATAACTCAGTTAAAACTTATTCTTAAACTACAAAACTTTACTATAATTCATGTTTCATATGTCTAAACTTTAATTTTTATATGATCTAGTGATTGGACTTTAATACTATACTATATCCTATTAAGCTAATACCTCATCATTAATTCTTTTATAAATCGTATAGTAATTATTATATTTGAGTAATGTAGCAAAAGGAAACAAAATAGCAAGCATAAATTTACGCAACTATGAGTGTATGTGTATATATTTTATCCTAACAAGTCTACTCTAAAAATCAAATAGTAGCTGTCACACTCTTGAACAAGGAAATGCAGGGCTGCCAAGGTGGCGGCCATGGGCTGAAGGAGACAGAGTTTCGGTAATTAACAAAACAAAAGAAAACGTTCTACCTGGCTAGGGGCCGGGCGACAAAACTATCATGGTAATTTAGTTTCTAATCTTAGCCCTAGGGGAAACAGCTTTCGGGAACAAGAGCTGACTGCCCAGTCTACCAGGAAATAGAAGTTAAAAAATATCTAGAAAGAAGTAAAACTTAGAAAGACAGAGAGAAATAATTCTGCTATGCACTTTCCATCAGGTGTATTGAGATTTACTTATAAGTTTTACTGCCATGTATGCACACTGGTCACTAATCATGTGCCAATATTATAGGTATAACTGATATCCTATGTCAGAGGCGATCTTCCAGATGGACCTTTACAGGCCTCAGCCATGTAGCTATAGATGTTGACTCCCAACACTGAAGCACCGGTTTGTCCGATGGCTACTTACTGGGACAGGTATCACAGATGAGACACCCATATCACAAGATGTTTAGTCACTAAAACAGCAATCCATAGGAGGGCCACTCACTGGGCACCTATCACAGAACAAAGTTCATCATTGTGGCCCTCATCACAGAGGGGAGACAATCATTAAGTTACAAATGAAAAGAAGCCCTATTCACAATAACACACATCACAGAAGAAGGATTGTCACTTTGGCACACATCACAGAAGAGGATCAGTTACTCTGGCACCAATCATGGAGAAGTATCAGTCACTGGGACTCCCATTAGACGAGGGTCAGTTAATGTGACACCCATCAAACAGGAGGGAAATTCATAGGGAATTTATCTAAAAGGAGAGCTAGTCACTGGGGAACTCATAACTGAGGTGGCCTATTAAATGAGACAACTATTTAATAGGAGGGACAATACTGGGACAACAATTATGGAGAGCGACTATCAATGGGATATCAGTCACAATAGAGTCACAGTCATTGACACCCATAATAAAGGAGTGCCAATCACTTGGTCATCAGTTGTAGAGGAGTCCCAGGCACTGGAACAACCATCACAGAAAACGAATCATTGGAAAACCCATTGCAGAACACAGTCAGACACAGAGGCACACTTCAACGATAAGGGATAATCACAAGGAATGAAATTCAGTTGTGGGGCACTGATCACAAAGGAGAGTCAGGGACTGAGACACATATTATAGAATTGGGTCAAGGACTCGGGCCCCCATCAGAGAAGTCTGCACATTGGACCACACATCAGAAAGAAGAGCCAATCACATTGGCACCTTCACAAAGGAGATCCTGTAACTGAGGACACAACACAGACAAGAACCATTCACTGAGGTACACATTACAGAGAAATGTGAGTCACTGATGCACCCAATAAGAGGGACTCAGTCATGCAGGCTGTGATTGCAGAGGAGTTCCAGTAAGTGGGGCACCCATCACAAAGGAGGCTAGTCACCAAAGCTCCCAGCTCAGAGGAAACCCAATCACAGTGGCAACCATAAAAGTGATCATGGAGTCATAGAGACACCCTTCACAGAGGAGGATCAATTTCTGAGACACACATCACAGAGGAGGTCTAGACATTGTCACCCATCACAGAGGAGAGCCATTTACAGGGTCCCCCATAATGGAATGGGGCCTGTAACTGAAACACCCATTACAGAGGAGAGTAAGATACTCGGGCATTCGTCACAGAGGATGTTAAATTCGAGGACACCCATTATAAAACAGGCTAAGTCACTAGAACTCCCATCTCGGAGGAGTAACAGTCACTGAGGAAAACATAACAGAAAAAGGGTAATCACAGGGGCAACCATCACAAGGGAAAGCCAGTCACTGGAACAGCCATTACAGGGGAGAGAGATTCACTGGGGTACCCATCACAGTGAGGAGTCGTTCACATGTGCAGCCATTAAAGAAGAGACTAGTTACTGGAATACCCATCACAGATGAGGCCAAGTCACTGGGTCACCAATAACAGAGGAGAATCAGTCACTGGATTACCAATCATAGAAGAGGGACAGTCAATGAGGCACCAAACATGGAAGAAGTAACTGAGACTTTCATCAAAAAGGAGAGCCAGTTATTTGGAGCCCCAAATATAGAAAAGGCTCTATCACTGGCAAACCCATTAGAGGAGTGTCATTCACTTAGGCACCCATCAGAGAAGTGGCCATTTGCTGGGACTAATATTACAGAATATGGTCATTCACAGGGGCACCCATCACAGAGGAAGTCCATTCATAGGGGAACCCCTCACAGAAGAGAGATAATCACCAAGAAACCCACACAGAGAAGGGCTTGTATTGTGGCACCAATAGCAGAGGAAGGCAACTCACTAGGACACTAATTGTGGAGGATGGCCAGTCACAGAGACAGTCATCACTGAGGTGTGCAAGTCACTAAGACAGTGATCACAAAAGAGGACTTGTAACTGGAGCACCCATTACAGAGAAGGCCTAGTTTCTAGGACCCCCATTACAGAGGAAAGTTAGCCACTAGGACACCAATTATGGAGGTGGATTAGTTACTGGAGTACAAATCACCAAGTAGTTTCAGTCATTGTGGCACCTGTGGAGGAAGGTTAATCACTGAGGCACCCATTGTGTAGGAGACCGAGTCACTGGAGCAGTGATCACAGGGAAAGCTTGTCACATGGGTACCTATCACAGGAGAGGATATGTCATTTTGACATTTTTCACACAGGAAGATCAGTAACTGGGGCACACATCACAGAGGAGGGCTAGACACTGGGACACCCATCACAGAGGAAGTATGGTCACTGGTTACTCATCACAGAGGAAGGTCAGTCACTGAAGCACCCATCACTGAGGAGAAAAAATCACTAGGGAATCCAACACAGAGGAGGGAAAATCCCTGACATACCCATCAGGGAGGAGAACCAGGCACTGTGGCACCCAACACATAGGCTGACCAGTCATGGGGGCACCCTTAACAGAGGAGGGTTATTCACTGGTACATCTATCACAGAGAAAGGGTATGTACTGAGGCATACATAAAAGAGGAGCGTCAGTCACTGGATCCTCTGTAACAGGAAAGTGCCAGTCACAGTGGTACCCTTTTTGGAGGATGACCAGTCAATGAGACAACCTTCACAGATGAGGGCTAGTCACTGGGGCAACCATTATGGTGGAGAGACAGCCATTGGCCACCTATCAGAGAGAAGGCCCAGTAACTGGGGCATCCATAATGTAAGATGGTCAGGCACAAAGACAGCCATCACTGAGGAGTGGTTCATCTGAGGTCTAGACACTGGGGCAGCAATCACAAAACAGAGCCTGCCACTGGGGCAGCCATCACAGAGGAGGAGTAGTTATTGTGGCACCCAACACAGAAGAGGGCCAGTCACTGGTCAACCATTATGGAGGAGGGCCAGTCAGTGGGGCAACAATCACAGAAGAAAGTCCATTGCTGGGACAGCCATCACAGAGGAGGGCTAGATATTGGGAATCTATTATGATGAGAGATAGTCACTGGGGCCTCCTGTCACAAAAAAGGAGCAATCAGTGGGGCACATATCACAGAAGGGTGCAGTCATAGAGTCACTTATCAGAGAAGAGGGCTAATCATCAGTAAACACCTCACAGAGGAGGCCTAGTCAATGAGGAATCTATGAGAAAGAGGACCAATCACTCTGGCATTCATCACCAAAGAGGGTTATCCACTGGAGTACCAATCACAAAGGAGGCCTAGTCACTGGGCATTCATCAGTGAGGAAGACAAGTCACTGGTTCATTCCTCATATTGGAGGACCAGTCTTTGGGCATCCATCAAAGAAGATGTCACTCACTGAGTTAGCTACCCATCACAGATTCGGACCAGTCACTTGGACTGTGATTACAGCAAATGTCTAGTCACTGAAGCACCAAAAAGCAGAGCCAGTTAATGAGGTGCCAAACACAGAGGCCAGTCAGTGAGGCACTCATCAGAGAGGAGGGCAAGTCACTGGGACAGCCATCAAAAAAGAGACAGATATTGAGGCACCAATAACAGAGGAGGACCAGTCACTAGGGCATCCATTACAAATGAAGGACAGTTACTGAGGCACTTATCAAAGAGGTGGACCAATCATGGGAGCATCCCTTATAGAGGAGGACTATTCACTGGTACAAACAAAACAGAGAAGGGCTACTCACTGTGGCATCCATAAGATAGGAGGGCCAACCAATAGGACAACCTTCACAGAGGAGGGCCTTTCACATGGGCAATAATTATGGTGGAGGGCCAGTCACTGGAGCACCAAACACATTGGAGGGCCTGTCACTGGTGCACTTATTACAGAGGAAGGTCTCTGGGTTACCAATCACTGAAGAAAGCCAGTAACTGTGACACCCATTATGAAATAGTCCCAATCACTGGAACAACTATTACAGAGGTGAACCAGTCACGGGGACACCCATCACAGATGAGAGCAATTCACTGGGCCCCCATCTCAAAGGCGGTACAGTCACTGAGGAACCTATCACGGAAGAGCTCAAGTCACAGTGACACCTATCACAGAGGACAGGCAATCACTGTGACACCCATCAGGAGGAGGCTCATTCACAGAGACACTCAACACCATGAAGCACTATTCACTGGAGTAAGCCTCATAGAGTATACCTAGTCACAGGGGCAACCATAAGAAGTAGAACTAATCACTGTGGCACTAATTATAAAAGGAGTGACTATCACTGTGTTAACCTTCACAATGGAGGCACAGTCACTGGGGTGCACATAATTGAGAAGGTCTAGTCACTGGGGCACCAATTACAGAATAAGACTAGTCATGTTGTCACCCATCATAAGGGTAGAATATTTCTGGAACACACATCAAAGTGAAGGCCAGGCAATGGTGCACCCATAACAGATAAGGGTCAATCAATGGGGCACCAAACAAGGATGAGGGACAGTCAGTGAATCACCATTCACAGAGAAGGGCAAGTAACGAGGACATCCATTACACAGGGCGGTGAGTCACCCATTTTGGAGGAGGATCATTTACTGGTATACCCATTACGGAGGTGGACTAATCACTGGAGCATCATTTAAAAAGAATACCCACCCTGGAGACTCCCATTGCAGAGGAAAACTGGATACTGGAGCAGCTAATATAGAGATGGAAAAGCCACTGTGGCACGCACCACAGAAGGCTAATCACAAAGGTCCACATTACAGAATAGAATCACCAGGGGAACCATCACAGAGGAAAGTCAATTATGAAGCTATTCATCACAAAGGAAGCCTAGTCACTGGGACAAACATTTACATTATAGGGCCTGTCTCTGGTGCGCCCATCACAGAGAAGGCCTGTCACAGAGGATG
>NW_006974123.1:0-371 GCF_000164805.1 Carlito syrichta | reverse complement strand
ATAATTTCAGTTATTTCTACAGCAATTCAAACGTTGCCATTTGGGTGTATTTGTGTATTGTATTGCATTGTACACACACACACACACACACACACACACACACATGCATAACTACTAGGGAGGAAAATAATATGAACCTGGGTATTCCATAACAATTTGAAAAATTCTGACTTCTTCCTTACACATGGTCTTCCAGAATATTGGCTATGTACTTCCTTCTGATACTATTCCATTCCAAAATGCTACTAGATGGGTTTGGCCCAACCCACCACGTATGTGATGCACAATTGAATGGTGGAGCTATCTTACAGTTATTTCCAGATTCTTTCCCAAACAGAAAGACTACAGGTTCCTCGATGAGCTCCATTCCT
>NW_006974122.1:0-650 GCF_000164805.1 Carlito syrichta | reverse complement strand
TCATTCTATTCCATTCCTTTTGTGTTCGTTCCATACATTCCATTCCTCTCCATTCCACTCAATTCTGTTCCATTACTCCCCATTAAATTCCATTTCCTTCTCTCTTCTCCTTTTCTTTCATTTCATGCAACTATTCTCCATTCCATTCCTCTCAATTCCATTCCATACAATGCCATGCCTACCCTTCCATACCATTCCATTCCTTTCCATTCAACCTCATTCCATTTCACGCCATTCCACTCCATTGCATTCCATTCCATTCCATTGCGTAACATTTGTGTCCATTCCTCTTCATTCCTCTCCAACCCATTCTTCTCCTTTTTTCTCCAATCCTTTCATTTCCTTTCCATTCCATTCCATCCTTCTCCATTCCATTCCATTCCATTCCATTCATCAAAGTTCCATTTCTTTCCTTTCCATTCCTCTCCATTCGATTCTCTTCCCTTCCATTCCTCTGCATTCAATTCCACTCCATTCCACTTCTCTCCATTCCGTTCCATTCCTTTGCATTCCACTGCATTCCATACCATTCTTCTCCATTCAATTCCATTCTATTCCATTCCAGTCCTCTCCATTACTTTTCGCTCTTTGTCATTCCTCCCATTCCATTCCATTCCATTCCATTCTATTTTATTCCTCTCCATTCCTTT
>NW_006974121.1:0-376 GCF_000164805.1 Carlito syrichta | reverse complement strand
ATTCCTTTCCATTCCACTCCATTCCTTTCCTCTCCATTCCATTCCTCAAAATTCCTCTCCTTTCCATTCCATTCCTATCCATTCCATTCAATTTTTTCCATTCCTTTCCATATCATTCCATTCCATTCCATTTGTCATCTTTCCATTCCATTCAATTCTATTCTTTCCATTCCTCTCCATTCCATTCCATTCCTCTCCATTCCATTCCATTACATTGCATTCCTCTCCATTCCATTGCTTTCTAAACCTCTCCATTCCATTCCAATTCTCTCCATTCCATTTCATTCCTTTTCATTCCATTCCATTCCTTTTCTCTCCACTCCATTCCATTCCATTCCTCCCCATTCCATTTAATTCTTTTCCATTCCTTTCCATT
>NW_006974120.1:0-524 GCF_000164805.1 Carlito syrichta | reverse complement strand
CCAGCTGGCTAGCCAGCTGACTTAACTAGCTCTCTACCTAACTAGCTAACTCGCTAACCAGCAGACTTAACTAGATGACTTAACTAGCTATCCAGCTTGCTAGCCAACTGACTTAACTAGCTAGCTACATAGTTAACCAGCTGGATAGCCAGCTTACTTAACTAGCTGACTGAATTAGCTGGCCTGCTTGCTAATCAGCTGAATTAATTAGCTTGCTACATAGCTAGCCAGCTGGCTAGTCAGCTGCCTTAACGAAGTGAATTAAATAGCTAGCCAACTGTCTATCCAGATGACTTAAGCAACAAGCTACCTAGCTAGCCAGCTGGATAGCAAGTTGACTTAACTAGGTGACTTAACTAGATAACCAGCAGTCTAGACAGCTGACATAATTATCTAGCTAACTAACTAGCCAGCTTCCTAGCCAGCTTACTTATCTAGGTGATTTAACTAGCTTGTCAGCTGGTAACCAAGATGTCCTAACTGCCTAGCTACCTAGGTAGCCAGCTGGTTAGCCAGTTGACTTA
>NW_006974119.1:0-1259 GCF_000164805.1 Carlito syrichta | reverse complement strand
GGAAATTCTTTGCCATTTCTTTGTTCTATAGGAGATGGCTAGGAAGGCAGGCTGAATAGAGTTTCAAATCCTACCTGTGCTTTGTGACCTTGGACAAGTTACAAAGCTTTCTGAGTCTTAGTATTCTCCAAGGAAAAATGGAATTGTTACTTTTTGAATTGCATGGATGAAATTCGATTATATGCCTGGCTTATTATAATTATTTCAGAAATGGTAACTCTTCGTATTTTGAGTTAGTGAAATGATTTTTAATTCCAAGCATGAATGCTGGAGCCATCAAAACCCTTCCTCATTGTTCCTCCTCACAACTAGTTAGCCACCAAGTTTCATTAATTCCATGCCCTAAGAAGTGAAATCCTTCTCATCACTATCATCTTCTCAAATCTTCATGGAGTGCTCCTATGCACAGCAACCTCACCACACTCTTACCTCATGTCCTGTCATGCCTTTCCTGCATCTTATTAAGAATCTCTTACCATGTCTCTCGACCACCAAGCTGACCATTTACACTGCCACCCTGTTTGAGTTATCTTTCTGAAATGAGTATCTGGTTTGTGTCTCTTCCCTGATTAAAGCCTTTTAGTAGCAGTGATCTGTCACCTGTAGGGTCAAATTGTATCCCTTATGCACTTAAAAGGTTTCTCATAATTACCCCTCTGACTTTATTTTCCATTTTCAACTCATGCTTGCCATACCACACTATTTAGCCCCTGCTTTGATCTCTTCTTCAGTGTGTTCATGTATCACTTCATTTGCCATATCCGTGCCTTTCCCCTTCCTTCTGGCTTCCTCCCCACAGACATATACACTAACCCTTCCTTGCCCTTTCTCCTTTCTTGTTTATCATCTTCTCCATAAAGTACTCCCTGATCCTTTAGTTTTCATTAGAGGGCTGAGAGCATAGATAAGGTTCAGGTCATGAAGGATCCTCTGAGCAGTGCCAAGTGGTTTGGAAGATGACAGAAACCTACTGTATTGAAATTAGACTGACTTATCTATGTTCCCCAGCTCCTTGAGTGAAAGAACTGGGTATTTTATCTCTCTGTCCTAAAGGCTGCCACATTGCTTGGCACAAAACAAGCACACATTATATTTTCTGATGAGTGGATAGTTGGATTCAAATGGAGAGTGTAAGCTTTGAACTTTCACAGTAAATAACCTGTAGCATGTCTCTCACGACCTTACGACTTTTCTAACTCATCATTATTGCCTGACACTTAAAGCACTAACATACTCTGTTCTAGAATTATTTTGACTTT
>NW_006974118.1:0-383 GCF_000164805.1 Carlito syrichta | reverse complement strand
GACAGGCATGTGCCACCATGCTCGGCTCATTTTGTTTGTTTCTTGCAGAGATGAGGTCTCGCCAAGGTACCGGGTCTGGTTCTGAACCTGGGGGCTTAGGCCGTCCTCTCGCCTCAGTCTCCAAAAGAGCCAGAGTGATGGGCCTGATTATCCACACCAGGCATTCAAACCCTGCTCTGGGCCCCACCGCAAGCCCTGCTTCCTTCAGACGACCCATGACCCGGAGAGGGCTCCCTGAGTTGCCTGCCGAGCGTGCCTGTGTAAGCACTTGCCGCAGGGGCGTGTCTCTGCTGGGGTGACCAGCCGTCTGCCCACCTCATTTTCCAGGGTGGAATCACTCGCTCTTCCCTGGTGCCAACTTGAGGAAAAGGATGGTGTGATTT
>NW_006974117.1:1562-3058 GCF_000164805.1 Carlito syrichta | reverse complement strand
CCTAGTTAGTTAAGTCAGCTATATAGACAGCTAGATAGCTTGTAGGCTAGCTAGTTATGTCATACACATAGCCAGCTAGCTAGTCAGCTATCTAGTTAAGTCAGCTGGCAAATCAACTAGTTACTTAGTTAATATGTGGGCTCGCAACTCAGCAAGATGGTCAGGTAATTATTGGCTTCACTTGCTTTCCATCAGGTCAGCTAACTAGTCTGCTCACTCAACCACCAAACAGTCAGCAAACTAGTCGGCTCACTTACCAGCCAAAAGTTCAAGTAACTCGTCGGCTTACTCGCAGGCCAACAGGACAGCTAATTAGTCGGTTTGCATGCCAGCCGACCAGGTAAGTCAGCATGCCAATAGCTCTCTTGCTGGCCGACTAGTTAAGACAACTCACCCTTCAGCTCATTTGAAAGCCAACTAGTTTATTTTGTTCATAAGTGTGCTCACTCACAGGTGACTAGTTAAGTCTTCTGACCAATCGGCTCACTCGCCAGCCAACTAAAGTCAGCTGACCATTCAGTTCACTCACCAGCAGGTTAGTTAAGTCAGCTGACCAGTCGGCTCACTCGCTGGCCAACTACTTATGTAAGCTTACCAGTCGGCTCAATCGCTGGCCAATTTGTTAAGTCAGCTGACCAGTCGGCTCTCTCAAACCGCCACTAGTTAAGTCCGCTCACCTGTTGGCTCACATGCTGGCCAACTAGTTAAGTCAGTTAACCTGTCCACCAACTAGCCATCCAAATAATAAAGTGAGCTAAAAAATCGTCCAACTACTCGACAAACTTGTCAGCAGAAAAGTTAGCATGGCTAACTACTTGGCCGAGTAATTAGGTCTGCTAATTTCTCGGCCAAGTAGTCGGCCAACTAGTTCAGCAAATGAGTAGAATAGTAGTTAAAATTGCTAACTAGAGGGTCAACTCATCAGTCAACTTGTTAACCCTGCTAACTAGTCGGACAACATGTTAAGCCACCTAACAGGTCAGCCAAGTAGGCAGTCAACGTGTTAAACAATCTACGTAGTCAGCTGGCTAGTGAGCCCACAAGTTAATTCACCTAGCTAATGCGTTAACCACCTAGTTAAGTCAGCTAGTTAACTCGTTTACCAACTAGTTAAAACAGTTAGCTAACTTAACCAACTCGTTACGCCAGATAGCTATCTTGTTTGCCAACTAGTTAAGTCAGCTAGCTAAGTCAGCTATCTAACCAGCTAGCTAGCTAAATAAGCTAGCTACGTCAGCTAGCTCACTAGTTAGAGAATCACTTAAGTCACCTACTTAAGTCTGCTACCTAACTAGTGAGATAATTATTAAAGCAACTAGTTATTCAGTTAGTTATATAGTTAGCTAACTATTTAACTCAGGTAGTTAAGTCAGCTAGCTAACTTAAGTCAGCCAGGTAAGTCAGCTAGCTAAGTAGTTAAGTCAGATAACTGAGTCAGCTACTTAAGTCATTTTTCTAATTTAGTCAGATAGTTAAGACAGCTTGCTAGTTAGCTA
>NW_006974117.1:0-766 GCF_000164805.1 Carlito syrichta | reverse complement strand
ATCCCCTGGTTAGTCAGCTGACTTGCTGGTTAAGTCAGCTCATCAAGTCAGCTGGCAACCTACTGCCTAACTAGTTAAGTCAACCCATTAAGGCTGTTGACTATACAGCTGGTTAGCTAGTTAAAAAGCTAGTTAAGTCAGATGGCTAGCCAACTGGCTAGAAAGTTAAGTCAACTAGTTAATTCAGCTGTCTTCCCAGCTACCCAGCTAGGTAGCTATCTAGTTAATTCAGCTGGTCAATGAGCTATCCAGCTATATAAGTCAGCTGTCTAGCCAGGTGCAAAGCAGTGTAGCTAGCTAGTTAAATCAGCTGACTAGCCAGCTGGCTAACTAGTTAAGTGACGCAGTTAAATCAGTTTGCTGGCCAGCAAGTTAGCTATGTAGTTAGGTAATTGACTCAGCTGGCAGGCCTGTGGGCTATGTAGGTAGATAGCTAGTAAATTGAGCTGGCTAGCCATGAGGCTATCTTTCTATGTCATCTAGTTAAGTCACCTGGCTATCCAGCTGTCTATCTAGGCAGCTTGCTAGTTAAGTCTGTTGGCTAACCCGCTGGCTACTTAATTAAGTCAGCTAGTTAAGTCAGCTGGCTAGGCTGCTGGTTAGCTAGGTAGCTAGGCAATGAAGTCAGTTGGTTACCCAGCTGGCAAGCTAGTTATGTCAACTAGTTTAGTCAGCTGGCTAACCAGCTGGCTAGCTAGTTAAGTCAGCTCGTTAAGTCAGTTGTCTAGCAAGCTGGCTAGCTATTAAAAAGCTAGTTACGTCAGCT
>NW_006974116.1:0-595 GCF_000164805.1 Carlito syrichta | reverse complement strand
AGGTGTAGCATGGATATGCCCAGTGGTCACCTTTGAAACCTCCTGTGAATGACAGGTTGGGAAGTGCCTTTTCCTCTCCCATTCCTGAGGGTGATTGTTCATGCGGGTTGTCAGGGGTGGTGGTGGTGGTGGTGGTGGTGATTATTATTTGGTGTTGGAATCCCGCTCTGTTGCCAAGGCCGAAGAGAGGGGCATGCTCCTGGTCACCGTGGACTCCACCTGCCAGGCTCAGGTGATCCTCCAGCCTGAGTCCCTTGAGTGCCTGGAACCACATGTCTTCTCTATCACACCTACTAATCTTTAAATTTATTTTTGATGACCAAGGTGAGGTCTCGCACAGTGCCCCAGGTTGGTGTTGAACCCTCAGGCTCAGACCATCTACTCACCTGGGCCTACAAAGGGCTGGGATGCCAGGCTGAGTTCCTAGCCTGGCCTGTGGTTGTGGTGGTGGTGGTGGATTTTATTATTATTCTGAGTTGGAGGCCCGCTATGTCACCCCAGCTGGAGTGAGGGGCCCACTCTCAGCCACCATGGCCTCCAATGGCTCAGCCACCATGGCCTCCAATGGCTCGGCTCCTGCAATCCTCCTGCCCCA
>NW_006974115.1:0-396 GCF_000164805.1 Carlito syrichta | reverse complement strand
TTAATTCAGCTGACCAGTCGGCTCACTCACTGCCCAACTAGTTAAGTCAGCTCACTTGTCGGATCCCAGGCCCGCCAACTAGTTAAGTCAGCTAACCGGTCGGCCTACTAGCTGGCCAACTAGTTAAGTCAGCCAACCAATCGGCCAACTAGTGGACCAACTTGACTGCCGACAATTTAGGTCAGCTAAACATTCGGCTGACTGGTTATGTCAGCTAACTATTCGGCCAACTAGTCGGCCAAATAATTAGGTCAGCAAACTAGACAGCCAACTACTTCACCAAGATAACTATTGGGTAAATTCTTCAGCCAGCTAGTTATCCAAGCTAAATAGTCTGCCTATTAGTCAGCCAACTTGTTAAGCCAGCAAACAAGTTGGCCGAGAAGGCAGTCAACA
>NW_006974114.1:0-599 GCF_000164805.1 Carlito syrichta | reverse complement strand
GGTGAGGGATGTGTCCCTGGACTTTCTTGGGAGAAAATCCTCATTGCCGAGCCAGAGGGTCGGCCTTCCTGGGGAAGATTTCTTACCTCAGAGAGTAGAGCTGGCAGGACCCCTCTATGGGATACTTGGGAACTCCCACTCCAAAGCTGGGACAGCCATTGGGGATGTTGGGCTGGAAGGTGCTGAGCTTGTGGGAGCCTCATATGTGGGGGGAGCAGGGGGGAAGGACTGAGAGCAGAAAGTTTGCAGGAGAATGGATTTCTTTCTTTCTTTCTTTCTTTCTTTTTTTCTTTCCTCACTAGTTGAACAGGCTGCGCGACTTTGGTCATTCTCTCCACCTTGGCCTCCCAAATCCCTGCGATCACATGCTTTCCATTTGGTGACATCCTGGTCTTCTTGCCTGGTCTTGAAATCTGGGCCAGAGGTGATCCTCACGCTGAGGCATGACCTCACCCATGCTTTCTGGTTTTTGCGTGGGGTCGAGGTGAGGGCCTGATAGAATGTCCAGCCTGGTCTCAAGCTCCTGGGTTCCAGCCATTTTCCTGTCTCAGACTTCCCTAGAGCTGAGGAGACAGGTTTGTCACCCGGCCATCCCCATC
>NW_006974113.1:0-519 GCF_000164805.1 Carlito syrichta | reverse complement strand
CTGAGAGCTTAGTGAGCAAGTGTGGCCCTTGGCTCTGTTTGCACTCCATGGAGGAAGGGTGCATATGTGTTCATTTTGGGGAAGTGTTGGCTGGTCTGTGCAAAGCCGTGTTGCCTCAGTCTGGAGGGGAGTCATGCATAGATTAATTATACTGTGACCACGCACAGCTCTGATGTGGTCAGACAGACGCTGGAGCCTTTGCAACAGCAGATAACACGCCCCTAATTGATGAGTTTGCTCACAGGCCATTGCTATTCTTCAATTTTTCCATGTCACCCTCATAGTTCCTACACACTCCGAGGGCTTAAAAGTCATAGGCTCATCAGACTGCCAAGAGCCTGATCCACCAGGGCTGCCATTTACTAAGCACCTACTGTGTGCTAAGCTCTCATGTTCCTGGTGAGAACTAAATAATCACTGAACACTTACTGTGTGACAGGTACCGACTAAGCCCTTTTTCTGGTTTAATTCATCTAATCCTCCCAATATAATGAGATGACAATGCTGTTATTACCATTA
>NW_006974112.1:0-4216 GCF_000164805.1 Carlito syrichta | reverse complement strand
TTTGATAATTTGTAAATATTGAAGATTAGGAAATACTTTTTATTTACAGTTATGAAATATTAATCTGGCAAATGGAAATATTTTTTTCTAAATCAACCCACTACTAAATTAATTATTGTATTCAACATAAATATATGATCCTAAAAATAAAAGAATTTGAAGATCGTGGTCAAGTCAGTCAGACTATGCAAGTCCTCTTGTGTGTGAGTCAGTGTATAGACAATTTTGTGTATGTGCTGGAGAGCGAGTAGTCATGTGAGTGGTTGACTGAGTGAGAGCTAGGGGACTGACAGCCAGGGCTGGTGCCACAGCTGCTAGGCTTGGACCCTAGCTATTCCCAGGATGCAGAAGTCAAGCACCATTTTCTTTTTCCTTTTTATAAGTCAGCAAACCCTCCCTGAGAAGAAAATGCTGGGAGCGATTGTCTAAGTCAGGGATCATGAGCAAATGGCCAGGCTCCTAGTGCAACAGCTGGTGCTGCATCTTCTCTACTTCACCTCTGGCTCTCACCAGGTTGCAGAAGCCGACTGCCATTATTATTTTTTTAATGGACAAAAGTTTTCCTGTGAAAAAGTGACTGAGAGAAACTATTGCCCCAGGCTCTCCCTCACCACTGCAGCAGGAGAGACACTGCCGGCCCCTGGCATTGCCTCAACACTTCAGCACTGGGCAGGGCACTGGCAGCAGGAGCTGTGGAGGGAGTACAGGGGCAAAGTCCTGTGGAAAAGGACAAGAGAGGAACCCATCACTATCTTGAAGGTGGGGCAGGAAAGTGCTCCAACTTGCTCACCACCGAGCAACAGACCTGATCTCTGTGACTGGTGAATCAACTACTGAGGGATTGATCGTGACCCAGAGGGAGTACCCTGAAGGCCCAAACTTCAGAGGGACCTGATGAGTGCTGAGTTCCAGGCACCCCACTCTCTACCCTGATCCAGCCATGGGACGAAGGGTGCAGTCAGAAAAAGATGAGGAAGAACTCCAAAGAGATCAGTGGTGAGTCCAGGGCTGACCCAAGTCCCTCCCCCCCAGCAATCCTCTGAACATCAGAGCCACACAACTGGGCCATGACTGAGAGAGACAAACCCAGGTAGAGCCTGGACATCAGTCAAAATAGAACTCCATTCCAGGATAGGCCTGGTTGGGGCACCCCCTATGAGCACATACCTGGGGAAGAGACAATCCCATACCTCCTCACCGGAGGAGATCTCCCTGACTATATGAGACTGGGAGAGGAGGACTGCAGGCCAACCCACCTCCAGTGCCCTTCCCCCTTCCCTGCTACAGACACTGAGGAGAGAGTGATAGAGGTGGCTTGAGACCAGATAGCGGAACAATTACAGAGTCTGCCACAAGAGGGCAGGGGTTTTTTTAATTTTTCAATTAAAAAAAATAAATATTTTTTGTCTGTTTAAAAATATTTTTCTTTGTGCATGAATGTGAATATGAGGGTTTGATCTACATCCTCCCCAAATTCTTTTCTTTTCTTTTTTCTTTTATTGGTCATTTTCTGTTTATGTGTGCATGTGAATGACTGAGTGTTCATCTTTCAATTTTGTTGTGTGGTTTGTTTTTGCTCTTCTTAGTTTTTTATTTTCCTTTTTTATATTTTAAGGTGTGTGTCAATATATTTGTGAGGTTTTGTTTTCACCCCTCCAGTCTTTCTGTTTTTCTTCTCTATTCACTTTGTGGTAGGCATTTGTGTGTGTGTTTAACTTTCTTGGGTTTCTTTTGTTGTTGGTGTTGCTTCTTTTGTTTCACTTTATTATTATTTCAGTTTGTTTTGGGGTGTGTGTGTGTGTTCAATTGTGTTTTGCATTGGTTTCTGCTTTGCATCATAATATACAGTGGTGGGGAGTGGGTCTCAGGGAACAAAAACAACAATAAGTGAACATTATAATATGCAAGTAGTTTCTGAATCCTAGTGCCCCATCCCCTGCTTTATTTGAATTTCAAAAACTACAAGAGACAGCAAACCTTCCCATCCACATCGTTTTTAAAAATAGAACAAATCCAGAGCCTGTATCTGGGAAGAATGGAGGACAGAGCAAACATAAGAAAGGAAATCCTGTACCACTGACAATGGATAACAGAACTAAAGAGAAAAACAAGAGATTTGTAACAAATGAGGAAAAAAACAAAAGAGCTCAGGCAGTTTCAAGTGTACCAAAGACAAAACTCCTGAAAAATCAGATCTTTGTGCCCAAACAATGGAAGTCACCAATGACTGGCCCCAGAATATGACAGGGAATAGGGAATGGATGGAAAGAGTAAATAAGACTCAAAAAAGATAAGATGCAACACTAAAATAACTTGTAACAGAGATTTTGGCAATAAAAAATTTTATCAGGAAATAATAGCAAGATAACAAGCATGGAAAGCAGGATTAATCTAGCTGAAGAAGGAATCTCAGAGTTGAAAACCAGAATGTGGAATTAACTGATCTGTAAAAAACATAGAAAGAAGACTCAGAAAGAAAGAACAAAGCTGACAAGAGTTGTGCAATTATATCAATAGACCGAATCTATGGTTGATTGGTATCCCAGAAGAAAAAAGGGAAATTGAAAACAACCTGGAGCAAGTATTCCAAGAGGTAATCCCAGAAATCTTCCCCCATCTCACCAGAGATGTGACCAGCTAAGCAGTAGAGTTACAGAGAATCCCCACAAGACATCAGATGACAAGAGCAACCCCTAGAAACATAGTAATTCACCTACACAATGTAGGCACAAAAGAAAAAAATGCTAAAGACAGTGAGAGAGAAAGGTCAGACTACCTACCGGGGAAAACCAATCATAGTAGCAGCAGACTTTTGACAGAAACACTACAAGCAAGAAGGGACGGGAGGCCTATATTCAAAGTACTCAAAGATAAACAATTTTAACCAAGAATTTCCTATGCAGCCAAGATCAGCTTCATCAGTGATAGAGAATTAAAATCCTTCCCAGACATCCAATCCCTAAGAGATTATCTCACCCCAAGGGATGCACAGAGACTCAAAGTTAAAGGATGAAAAATGAGTTTCTGGGCAAATGGATCACAAAAGAAGGCAGGCATTGCAATCTTAATAGCAGACAAAACAACCTTTAAGCTGTCAAAAACTTAAAAAGATGCAAAAGGACACTACATAATAATAAAAGATTCAGTCCATCAACAAGAAATATCCATCCTAAACATATGTGCACCCAACACAGGAGCAACAGCATTTATAAAGCAACTACCAAGTAAGCAAAAAAAAGGAACTGACTCTAACACTATTATACCAGGGTACTTGAATACCCCACCAACAGCCGTAGTTAGATTATCGGGGCAAACAATTAACAAGGAGATCCAGAACCTAAGTGTGACACTCGATCAAATGGACTTAATAGATACCTACAGATTATTCCACTCAAAAACCACAGAATATTCATTCTACTTATCACCACATGGAATGTACTCCAAGATTGATCACATCCTTGGCCATAAATCAAACATAAAGAAATTTCATAAAGTTGAAATCTTGCCATGCACATTTTCAGACCACAGTTGAATAAAAAGAAATATCAACACCAGCAACATTCCCTTAAAGCCTACAAAGACATGGACACTAAACAGCATGATGCTGAACAACTAACTACTGAGTCAACCCTGAAATCAAAGCAGAAATTAAAAGATTCCTGGAAACAAATGAAAATTAAGAAACATCTTACCAAAACTTCTGGAATGCTATGAAAGCAGTTGTAAAATGGGAACTTATATCTCTATGAGCACACATCAAAAAAGGGAAGGATCACAAGTGAAGAGTCTACCAAATCACCTAAGGGAGCTGAAAAGAGAAGATCACCAAAAGCCCAACTTTAGCAGAAGAATCCAAATCACCAAAATAAGAGCCCAATTACAGGACAAAAAAGACAAAAATATCATAGAAAATATAAGCAAAACACAAAGCTGGTTGTTTTAAAGAATTAACAAGATTGATGGACCCCTAGCCAGAGTGACCATCAAAAAAGGGAGAAAAAGTCCAAATAAACAAATCAGAAATAAAAAAGATCAAATCACAGTTGACCCCAAAGAATTACAAAAGATTATCACAGATTACTATTACACTTACATGGAAACAAACTTAATCACCTAAATGAAATGGAGAACTTTCTGGTATCACACAACTTCACCAGATTGAAACAAGAAAACATTGAGACACTAAATAGACTAATAACAACCCAGGAAATTGACT
>NW_006974111.1:0-448 GCF_000164805.1 Carlito syrichta | reverse complement strand
TACTAATTATCTCATTCGTGTCATTGGATCCTAATTGTCTTATTCGTCTCATTGGATACTGATTGTCTTAATGGTGTCGTCAGATACTAATTGTCTCATTAGATTCGTTGGATACGAAATTGTCTTAATCATGTCGTCGGATACTAATTGTCTTATTGGAGTTATCGGATTCTAATGATCTTATTCCTGAGGTCGGATACTAATGGTCTTATTCGTGTCATCGGATACTAATTGTCATATTCGTGTCTTCTGATATTAACTGTCGTACTCGTGTTGTCTGATACTAATTGTCGTATTTGTGTCGCCTGATACTAACTGTCTTACTCATGTGGCCAAATACTAATTGTCTTATTCGTGTCACTGGATACTAATTCTCTTATTCGTGTCACTGGATACTAATTTTCTTATTCTTGTCACTGGATACTAACTGTCTTATTCTTGTCATCGG
>NW_006974110.1:0-717 GCF_000164805.1 Carlito syrichta | reverse complement strand
TACATTGGAGCTGGCTGCTTCGCCACCCTCCCGACTGCGCGCCCACCCCAGAGAAGTCAGACTGGGGGCAGCAAGGCGGGGCTCCTCATGGAGCAGAGCAGAGCTGGGAAGCCCCTGAGGGCTGGACTGGCTTCTTGAGCCCCTGCCATCTGGCTGGTAACTGGCTCTCCCATCCAGACCACGTGGACTTGCCACCCATTTCACCAGGGCACATCCCCACTTATGAGTTTGCCCACAAAGGAGGGTGACCAGCCCAGCCTCCCGGCTCTTAATCAGAACACTGACACCAGCATACGAGCACCACGCTTGCCAGAGCAATGCTTTGTGGGGCATGGGAGGCGCCAGGTCCTGACGGGAGCCATTTCCCACTCCCCATGCTGCCCTGCAGGCCTGCCCCCTCATGCCAGTTGTCCCCTTTTTGCCCTAGGCAGCACCCCAGCCGGCGGGGTTTGCCCCTGAGCTCCTGCAATTCAGCCATCCCGGCTCGGGTCATGCTGAGCTCTGGCTCTGGCCACACAACGCAGTCCCAGCACTCCTCCCATGCGCCACAGAGTGTGGTGCTCGTATGTTGGTGCTCCCCTGGTGTCAGTGTTGTCCAGCTAGAAGCAGGGCGGCTGGGCTGCTCACCCTCCTTTGTGGGTGCACTCACAAGTGGTGATGTGCCCTGGTGATAAGGGGTGACACGTCCATGTGATCTGGATGGGAGAGCCAGTCACC
>NW_006974109.1:0-587 GCF_000164805.1 Carlito syrichta | reverse complement strand
TTTAAATTGAAAGCTGTAAGCAAAGTCAGGGAAACAAGCATGTCAGATTGTCATTGATGATATCAGCCTCAGAATTTTGACTTCATAATGGGAGGGACCTTGACTACTGAGCAATCCTAAGGTTTCACGGATTTGTGTACAGTGCTCTGCCAAATACGTTAGACATGGTGGATTTTCAATCCCGAGAAGTGAAGGAAACAAGATGTTCACGCCAACCCACAAACTTCTCCAGGGGTAATTGGCCATTCAAGGATCCACTGGACAATATCCTCTTTAACTTTTTTTGTTTTATAACCAGGATTTATTGAGAGGACAGTAAAGCTCGAGCAGTGGGAGTGGCCTGAAGGGGTTTCACACCTGGTAGTGTTTTAGTCCAATAGTCACAGAGATTTCTTGGAGTTTGGGTATAGCGAAACCTAATAAAATTTCATCCCTCTCTTGTATTTACACACTTTTGGATGCTTTTTATATGATTTGACAGACTTTGATATGTGTTTCTCTCAGGATTTCAACATTGTTTAGGTAATATCAAAGTCCATCTTCTAGAGTTTTTTAATTATCTAAATTTTGATATTAATTTGGAGCCC
>NW_006974108.1:0-664 GCF_000164805.1 Carlito syrichta | reverse complement strand
CATGGACGTCTGTCGTGATGCATGTGGGAGGCGTCTTTTTTGTTGCTGGAGTCTCCATGTGCCAGGCTGCGGTGTGGGGGCACAATCGTTGATCCTGAGGCCTCAATCTTGGGGCACAGGCAGTCCTCCCACTTCAGACCCTGAGCAGCTGGTACTCCGTGGGCCACCACACCTGACCCGAATTTGGAGATCTCTCACCAAGATGAGGCCTGGACAGGTGGGCTGCGGTCTGACCCCTGGGCACAGGCAGCCTGCCGCCTCTGCCTCCCAAGGTGTGAAGATGACAGCCTTGTCACGGTACCCAGCCTCAACTCATACATTATGTCTCAGTGGCCAACACCAAGGAATGCCCCAGGATGGAGGACACTACATTCCATGTAGCTGGGATCATGATCGCACCCACAAACGACTTCAGTGTTCACGTTCTGGGGTGCGATGAGGTCTAGCTACATCCCGCAGGCTAGTCTTGAACTCCCAGGTTCCAGCTGCCCCCACCTCAGCCTGCCAAAGCCACAGCCTAATTGTCTGCCAATCCACCATCTTTCGGGAACTCTAGGCCAAGGCTGGAGCCTCTTTCCCAAATGATCTCTGTCTGTTCACGATTGTCCAAACTCCATACACAAATAGATGTTCTTTCTTTTCCTTTTTTCCTTTCTTTCTTTGA
>NW_006974107.1:0-737 GCF_000164805.1 Carlito syrichta | reverse complement strand
GCAATGCCTTGGAGGAAATCAAACATGGTATGTCTCCCCGGAAGAGGATTCTTGGAAGCTTGTGCCTGTTTTCCCAGTACTTTACTGATGTGCCTTTTCCACCTGTTGATAAAATCTGTACTTTCAATGTAATAAATCTTAGCCATGTGTAGGACTTTTTGATGAATCCTGTGAGTCTTCCTAGTGAATCATTAAACATAGGGGTCAGGGTGGTCTTGAGGACCCTGACATAAACAATAAAGAAACTTGGCTGTTTCCATGCCCCAGAGTACTGCATCATTTCTTTTGACCACCCTTTTGAAAATAGTTCCTTTATTAAGCTCTTCCCAAATCATTTGAGTGTGAATGAGTCACCCAGCAACTGTAGATATTTCATATAAAATATTGATAATTATTTGATGGATTTGTTTCTGTATGTGATTTTAAAATCACCTTCACAAAAAAAGATTAATGACTTACAAATTAATACAACATGCAACCTTTCCTTTGATGTTTAATGAGACTGTTTGAATAGGTTGTACTTCTCTAAATGGATGGAGGATTACACATCTTGTTTAAACCTGAAATGGGTAAATAAACTGGTGGCTGATTGTCCTTAAAAAATATTTAGATGTTGTTTTTCTCCGTTAACTTTGCATATACTGGAAAAAAACAAAAACAAAAATAAAAGCTCACTATTATTGAGAAAAATTAAGACTAAGGAAAATTTACAGTGACAGAAGGCAATGTTTTAATGG
>NW_006974106.1:0-524 GCF_000164805.1 Carlito syrichta | reverse complement strand
TTTACCTTTTATTTGTTCAATGTGTCATCACATTTTGAAACAATTATTGCTAAGTTTTTCTCTCTTGATTATTTTTCTTTGCTTTAGATTTTTGGGATTGTCTGCTGTTCACACTGGTATTTTTACCCCAGAAGAAGAGAATGTGGATTTCATGTAGACTAAAGAAGTAATTTACCAGCTTTGCTTTCCAAATTGGACCCAACACTTTAGTGTGTGTGTGTGTGTGTGTGTGTGTGTGTGTGTGTGAGATAGAGATAGAGAGAGAGAGAGAGAGAGAGCCATCTTATTTAAGCTTTGACAAAAGTTAAGATGATTGACTCAACATTGTGAAGGCTGGGAATGATATCCTTCAGGAATTCAGCTTGGAGTTCTCATTTTGGAGTAATGTAGAGTGAGAAACTGAGGACAGGATGTAAAGTACAGTCTTGTTCCAAACAAGGAAAAGTACAGTCACAGGTGATGAGGCTATATAAAAAGTCAGGTGTGTGAACTCTGCTCTGTCTTTTGGGGTTGAAACCTGAGTG
>NW_006974105.1:0-879 GCF_000164805.1 Carlito syrichta | reverse complement strand
CAGGAAGCATTTATTAAGCACCTGCTCTATGCCAGACATTATGGAAAATACTGGGGAGTCAGCAAAGTGCAATATGGGCAGGGTTTCTGGCCAAGCAATTAATTGTACAAATAATTACTTTAATCACAATTGTGATGTGTGATATGAATGAGAAAAACACAGCAGTACATCAATGATGGGGGAGGGAGGAAGAGAAGGAAGGAAGAAGGAAAAGAACAAAAAAGGAGGGGAAGGGAGAGTGGGAAGAAAGGAAGGACCCATTCTGCTGAAAAATAAGAAGCAAAGGCAGGCAGCAGGCTCTGGTGCGGGACAGATGCGTGAGATGCTAAGTCTGGAAGGAGCAGCGCATGGAGGAGGCAGCCAAGGGCCAAATGGCTGGCAGGTGGTGAGGATGTCCGATGAGCCTGTGGTACACGGGTGCCAGCCACCCAGGCTTGGAGGCCGAGAGAGGCACCTTGGACTTGCGGATGGATGCCACTGAGGGTTTTTATCTGGAGGAAAGGGCGGGGGTGAATGGGAAAGACTTGCTCCGCTGGGGGGCAGCTGAGGCTGGGGAGGAAGTCATTCTCCTTGCTGACTTGTGTTGAATCCCGGCTGTGTGCTAAGCACTGTGTGCATCCCTGTTTGTGCGTGATCTCATGGGACCCCACCTCAACCCTGGGAAGGAGGAATCCAAGCCCCCTTTTCACGGATGGAGAGACAGAGGCCCATGGAAAGTCTTATGTGACACACTCAAGCATGGTGTGCTCCAGATCGCCCAGCTGAGAAATGGCAGGGATGGTAGTCACACACCTTCTAGATGGGTGCTATCTGCCCACGCCTGCCACTGACTTCTGTCTGTGCCCCACCCTTTCCAGACAACCGCTGCATGGACAGACG
>NW_006974104.1:0-708 GCF_000164805.1 Carlito syrichta | reverse complement strand
TGGAACAAGGCAGTGAGTAAAGAAGGGTCACCTCACTCCATGCCAGGGGGTGGGAGCAAACGTGGAGTTACTCAGTTTCTCGTTTGTGTCCTTCTTTCTACATGAAAGAGTGTTCAAAAGGGAAGGATTAGACAACACTAAGAGAAAATTAAAAATAAAGTTGAGAAGTTATTGGGGCTGCAAATATTTTCTTTAAGTGGGAAAGAATTAGTGATAGAAGCTGTCAGGAGGATTGTGTGAGGAAATGCCATCTCAGATGAGACCTGGTTGCCTGTTAGGTGAAGAGCTGAAAAGGAACAAACCAGACTGAGGAAGAGCATCTGCGGAGCTCCTAACCTTGGAAGGAGCTTGGTGCATTCAAGAGAACGAGAGAAGAGTTTGGAGAGTGGAAAGCAGCTGTCAGAGAGAAGCACAGGTGAAGCTGGAGTGCGGAAACAGAATCAGACCAAGGGAGACCAGGAAATTCAGATCCTTGAGATTCGTTAGTCAGAGGTGCTGTAGAAACGGCTTCCACCGGGAAGCCAGAATAAATGACCTTCAGCGCTCTTCCCAAAATGTAACCCTACAAATACAACACAGCTGGTGGAATAGTTGATAGATGTTTTCGACCTTAAAAGTAAGAATTGATAGTGGGAGTTTCCCTGTAACAAAGAAAACAGATCAACTATATTACATTGTGGCTGCCATAGAAACCAATGTTTAACATCC
>NW_006974103.1:0-870 GCF_000164805.1 Carlito syrichta | reverse complement strand
TCCCCAGTATTTTCCATAATGTCTGGCATAGAGCAGGTGCTTAATAAATGCTTCCTGGATGGATGGATGGATTGGTGGGTGGGTGGTTGGATGACAATAATGTCTACTCTGCAGGGCTCTTCTAAGGCAAATGAAATAATGCATATTAATAGGTTAATTCTCTGATGTGCTCAGAGAGGAGTAGATATCATTTTTTTCTAGCCCTCAATTTCCTCATCTGTCAAATGGGTTGGGGGTGGCGAGTACCATTTTTTTTATTCCTGATTCTCTGGCTTCTCAAAGACCCCAGAATGTTACCAGTGTTAGAGTTCAGGGAAAACCCAGGTCTACTACAAGCCCTATTGGAGTTAAGAAAAGCACTGTGTGCTGGGCATGGTGATGCAAGCCTGTCATCCCAGCATTTTGGGAGGCCAAGGTGAGGGGATTGCCTGAGCCCATGGGTTCAAGACCAGCCAGGACTACTTGGAAGGCTGAGGCAGAAGTATCGACGCTGAGCCCAGTGGATCAACGCTGGGGTGGCCATAAGCATGCCACTGCACTCCAGCCTGGGCCACAGAGTGAGAATCCAACTCAAAAAAAAAAGCACAGCGACTTCTTGGGTTCCCATCAGGAAGGCCCGATGTAGGGGACTCTGGAGTGGAAAGGAAGAGGAGACGAGCTCAGATCCAGGCCTGGACCCCCAGTTCTCGGTCCCGCCTTCGTCACCCTGGCTATGACCTCCATCCTTGTCTACCATCAGAGAAGGTGAGCAAAACTCCCTCACCTACCCCGAATCCCGCCCCCACCTCCATCCCGGCCACTTCTGGAAGCCGCCAGTGCCCCGCCCATGACTGGGCCCCACTTCCTCCCTCCTCCCCAAGCTCCCCCTCC
>NW_006974102.1:0-1299 GCF_000164805.1 Carlito syrichta | reverse complement strand
TTGAACAATGGCTGGCACATAACAGATCCTCAAAAATATTTGCTGAATGAATGTTTAATGATTTGAATCCTACCTTTAGAATATTAAATATATTTTCTTGATTCAGTCTTTGTGCTTTCTATTTTGTTCCACTGATTTTTTTGTATCAATAGAATACCATATTATCATTATTTGATATTTTTTAATATCTGACAATTTATTCTTTCAGTATTCTTTTCTGTTCTTAGCTACATCTCAATAAAATCTTCATTGATTATACTTTACAAAATCACAATTGAAAACTAATTAGTACCCAAATGACTAACTCATTCAATTTTTTGTATTAATGTTAAAATAATTATTATAAGTTTCTCTTTTATCTTTTCCCTAAATTGACTGCAGATTTCTTATTAAGTTATACTAGATATTATATATTTTATTGCCATTTTTACTTCCAGCTCCTGGGTTATAGCAAAAAAATATTTATTTATAACTAACCATCTTACCTTTTTTTAATAATATGTTTTGATGTTAATTTATTTAGGTATAAACTTATCTTCTGGAAAAATTAATAATCTTCTCCATTTGTTTTCAATAGTCAAATCATTTCTTTCTGAACACACAGGTAATATTTTACAGAATAGTATTAAATAACAATGAAGATGATAAGCATTATTTAATCTTTCTGACTTAAGTTGAATGTTGTCCATTGGTTTGTCCACTTATTATTTATTATCTTAGGTAATTATGTTTCTAGTAAATTTTTCACATACTTTTATTTCTTCTCTCAGCATATATTTCTTGAGTTGTTATTCTGTGAAAGGTATATAAAGCTAAACGTGATGATAATGCATTTCAAAGGTTTAGGAAACATTAGGCTAAAAGAGGGAGAAGCAGTCAAGGGATGTTTTTCAGAAGAAACACTTTAGATGAATGGAAAAAATTAAATTTCCAGTGGAGAGAATCACAATACAACCCCCATAATAACCACTAATCAAAATGCTTCTTCAAATATCCAATAATTATAAATATTTAGACCTTCCTATATATATTGTAGACATTCAATTCAATCATCTTAACACCTGTAATACTTCATCTATCATATAAATACACTCCACTTTGAACTCATTTTAGAAAAGTATTCTTTCTTGGATTGAAGTCATGGTAGTCTAAAATATAAAATGAATGCCATTTAATGGCAATTGAATTATGAATTGTAGAAATTTATTCAAAACACTTGCTTGTTTTATAGAACCAACATGCATTTTTGTTTCTTGATATAGTATTTATTTTACCTCAATATCTTACAAAATGTTAGTA
>NW_006974101.1:0-665 GCF_000164805.1 Carlito syrichta | reverse complement strand
CCACAGTTTCCATTATAAATTTTGTAATTTTAGTTTTTATATTTATGTATGTTTCATTTTTATATGAAACATGTAATTTTCCCAGTACTATTAGTTGAAAAGATTCATTACTCAGTAGAACTTCTTTGAAACATTTGTGATAAATCATTTCTCAATATATAGTTGCCTCTATTTATGAACTTCCTTTTTTATTGCATTTATTGACATGTCTATCTTCAAACAAACATCATCCTGTCTTTGTCGTATTAACTATAGTTTCAGAGCAAGTCTGGAAATCAGGTAATGTCTTCACTAACAATTCTCTTACTTCAAAATTGTGTTAGCTATTTAATTTCCCACATACATTCTTGAATTAAACTGTCAAATTTTAAAGTGCTTGCTGAAATTGTGTATTATTGTTTTCCGGAGAAATGGAACCAATAGGAGATGATGGATAGATATAGATAGATGTGTGATAGATGATAGAAGATAGATAGATGATAGATAGATAGATAGATAGATAGATAGATAGATAGATAGATAGATAGATAGATAGATAGATAACAGATAGAGAGAGAAGTAATTTACTAGGGAATTAATGCATGCAATTATTGAGGATGAGAAATCCCACAATAGCCTGTCTGCAAACTGAAGAATGAGAGAAGTGAGTGGTGTAATTCATTCAA
>NW_006974100.1:0-816 GCF_000164805.1 Carlito syrichta | reverse complement strand
GGGATTTTTCCCTGGCCTTTCCTGGTGGAAGGCCTCATTGCTGAGTCGTAGGGTTGGCTACCTGGGGCACATTCCACCTCTGAGAACAGAGCTGGCAAGAACCCCGGCCAGGGAGCCTGGGAAATCCCAGACCAAAGCAGGGAGAGCAACTGGATGGTGGGTTAGGGCTGGAAGGTGCCTAGTTCTGGGGACCCTCACATGGTGGGCGGGTGGGGGGAAAGGACTGAGGGCAGAAGGTTTGCAGGGAAATGGATTTCTTTCTTTCTTTCTTTTTCTTTCTTTCTTTCTTTCTTTCTTTCTTTCTTTCTTTCTTTCTTTTTCTTCCTTCCTTCCTTCATTTCTTTCTTTCTTTCTTTCTTTCTTTCTTTCTTTCTTTCTTTCTTTCTTTCTTTCTTTCTTTCTTTCTTTCCTTCTTTCCTTCCTTCCTTCCTTCCTTCCTTCCTTCCTTCCTTCCTTTCTTTCTTTCTTTCTTTCTTTTTTCTTTCTTTCTTTCTATTTTTTCTTTCCACACTTGGTTGTTCAGGCTTCTCTCAAACTGCGCAAGAAGGGCCATGCTCTCAGCCTGGGCCTCCCAAACTTCTGCAATCACAGGCTTTCCATTTTGTTGACATTCTGGTGTTTCTGCTGGGTCTTGAACTCTGTGCAAGAGGCGATCCTCCCACTGATGCCTGATCTCACCAATGGTTTTCTTTGGTGTTGAGGTGGGGGCTTGCTATTGTGTCCAGCCTGGTCTCAAGATTCTGGACACAGCCATTTTTCCGTCTTGGCCTCCCCGAGTGCCAAGGAGACAGACGTGAATCAACCAGCCATCCCCAC
>NW_006974099.1:0-552 GCF_000164805.1 Carlito syrichta | reverse complement strand
ATTGAATGTCTATATTATTATTTCCAGATCTGAGATGAATGATGTTGGTAATTTAATGGGTATTGTGTGAATCTGTAAATTAAATTGCCTTTGGTAAGATGGACATTTAACAATGTTGATTCTTCATCCAGGAGCATAGAACCTTTTCCCATTTGTTTGTCCTTCTTGGATTTCTTGGAGCAGTGTTTTGTAGTCTTCATCATGAAGGTCTTTCACTTCTCTGGTTAAGAGGATTCCAAGATATTTTATTTTATTTTGTGTGTGTGTGTGTGTGTGTGTGTGTGTGTGTGTGTGTGTGGTTATTGTGAATGGGATTGTGCTTTTTATTTGGTTCTCTGCCTGTTATTGGTATTTAAGAATGCAACTGTCTTTTTCACATTTATTTTGTACCCAGAGACTTTGCTAACTCCTTTTTTGGTGCAAGGAGGTTTTTGACTGATTCTCTTGGATTTTCAAGGTATTGGATCATATCATCAGCAAAGAGGGATAACTTGACTTCCTATTTTTCTATTTGGATACTCCTGATTTTGCTTTTGTAATTGATCTAGCTAG
>NW_006974098.1:0-852 GCF_000164805.1 Carlito syrichta | reverse complement strand
CAAAATACAAGTATTTTTATCACAATGCCAGCTACTCTAAAGTCATAAGAAAGAACCTACTGAGTGGTTTAATGGTGTTTTTACTGAAAGATAGAATAGAGGGCTCCTACAAATCCACATTACTGTGCTTCCCATCTTGAGCAATAGAGACTCAGTTGTTCTCTGTAAATGGGGGACCATTCCTGCATAGAGTGGGAGACTGAGTTGATAGCCTTGGAATGAGAGTAGATATCTACAAAGTTGAAGTCAAAGGTTGGCTTGGACAATGTTGATGCAGAGGTGCTGCTCACTAGAGCAGAGGTCACTGGAGAAACCATGATAAGAAGTCTTTTCAAATCAGGGCACCAGGAAGACAGCATCCCTGCTGTTGCCCATCGGGTGTCATAAACCTGGGCTAATGGGTAGCTTTCCAGTCAAAGAGTTGGAGTAGGACTGAAGAAAATAAATATAGGTTGGCAGATGCAGACTGACTATTCAGGGTGCCACTGTACTGCACATAAATTTGGTATGGGGAAAATAAGAGTGCAGTCATCTTGAAGTTGGTGGTGGATCTGAGAGAAACAACCTTAGAAGAGGGAATATTGTCAATGCAAATGACCCCAGGGTCTAAAGTTGGTAATGAAGTCAAGAGAGCAGATGTGTTAACTAAGATGATAGAAATGAATCCTGTGGAATTTGAATCAGATTTGTCAGGGGTAACAGAGTTCATGGTGAAGTTAATGGGTTAAGGGGTGAGGAGGGAAAAAGACAGATGGGATTCTACACACATGGATATCTAGGATCACCTTCTGCCAAAAAAGGGACTTGGAGGAGATGGGAAAGGGCCTAGGAGGCAGAGGGACAGGGAGAACA
>NW_006974097.1:0-718 GCF_000164805.1 Carlito syrichta | reverse complement strand
AAAGTTGCCATTTTTGCTCTTTCTTACTGGGTCACATAACTCCATGTTAATTGGCTGATTTTCATTGACTGAGGTTTGTTTTATTCTTCTTGAACACAAGCACTTATCAGAAATGACCCAAGTGAAGTTTCACATATGCCTGCAGTCTTAAGGTTACAGCTATTTTAAGGGCAAGCCGGTTTTGTTTGCTCAGGAACTTTTCAGGCATGTTTTTGTTTTCATTTTACTTTAACACTTCCCATGTCGTGGATCTACATAATCTTTCAACTTTGATGCCAACCTAATGGCTGAAGGCTTAATTCCTAGAAGAGGATTGTGATTGGTCTAACCTAAATCAGCTCCCTGTGTCTAAATGTGTATGGTCAACGTTAAAGAAGGGAGGGTAGGATTTTAGAGAAATAGCTTGGCTTATGGGAGATAGTTCCCAGGAAGTAAACTGAGCAGTTGGTGCCTTAAACTGTCAAATATAGGCTTTATTTGTTTGTTCGTTTATTTATTTATTTATTTATTTATTTATTGAATTGGAGTCTCACTCATTCGCCCCAGGCTAAAGTGCACGACCACCGCAGCCTCAATTTGCTGGGCTCAGGCAATCCTTCCACTTCAGCCTTCCAAGTAGCTGGAGCTACTGGCATGCGCCACCATGCCTGCGCTTATTTTTTTGATTTATTGTAGAGATGAGGTCTCACCAAATTGCCCAGATTGCTCTCAAACCCCG
>NW_006974096.1:0-776 GCF_000164805.1 Carlito syrichta | reverse complement strand
TTTTCCCATTCTGTTGGCTGTATCCCTGCTCTCTGATGGTTTCTTTGTTTTGCAGAAGTATATTCATTTTATGAGAACCCACTTGTCTAACTTACTTCTTAAGGCATGGGTATTTAGGACTCTGAAGAGGAATTACTTTCTGGTTCCAGTTTCCCTAATGGTTTCTCCTGCGTTTTCTAAGATTATTATAATTTTTTTTTTTTACATTTATGTCTTTGATCTATTTAGAGTTAATGTGTATGGTGATAGTTAGGTGTCCTGTGTTATTCTTGTGCATGTTGTCAGCGTTTTCTCAGCACCATTTACATAATATATTCTCCATTGCCCAGTGGGTCTGGGAGGTTTTTTCAAAGATGAGTTGGTTGAGAATTTGAGGATTTCATTCTCTGTCCTGATCCATTCTCCTATGAACCTATTCTTGTACCAATACCAGGCTGTGTTGATTACTGTAAACATATAGTAAAGTTTGAAGTCTGGGCCTGCGATAGCTTCCACTTTGCTTCTTTTGATAAGATTCTTTTGACTATTCATGATTGTTTGGTTTCATATGAATCCTTTATTGTAATTTCCAGGTCGGAGAAGAAGGATGTTAACTTAATGGTTATTTCATTCAATCTGTAGATTGTCTAAAAGGCCAATTTTTCCTTTAAAAAGTTAAGTCAGTGAAGCAAGCATGTCAAATTGTCATTTTTGACAACAGCCTCAGAATTTTGACATCATAAAGGAAGTGTCCTTCACTACTGAGCAATCCTTAGGCTTCAAGCACTTGTGTACAG
>NW_006974095.1:0-577 GCF_000164805.1 Carlito syrichta | reverse complement strand
GTCGTCTGATACTACTTGCATTCTTAGTGTCGTCTGATACTGCTTGTCATCTTAGTGTCATCTGATACTACTTGCCAACTTAGTGTCGTCTGATATTACTTGCCTTCTTTGTGTCGTCTGAAACTACTTGCCTTCTTTATGTCGTCTGATACTACTTGCCTTCTTAGTGTCGTTTGATAGTACTTGCCATTTTTTCGTCGTCTGATACTTTGTTGCCTTCTTAGTATCATCTGATGCTACTTGCCATCTAAGTGTTGGCTGATACTACTTGCCTTTTTAGTGTTGCCTGATACTACTTGCCTTGTTAATGTCGTCTGATACTACTTGCCTTCTTATTGTCTTCTGATTCTATTTGCCTTGTTAGTGTCGGCTGATACTACTTGCCTTGTTAATGCCGTCTGATACTACTTGCCTTGTTAGTGTCGGCTGATACTTCTTGCCTTGTTAGTGCCATCTGATACTACCTGGTTCGTTAGTTCCGTCTGATACTTCTTGCCTTGTTAGCGTCGTCTCATACTACTTGCCTTTTTAGTGCCATCAGATACTACTTGGCTTGTTAGCTCCCTCTGATATGACT
>NW_006974094.1:0-543 GCF_000164805.1 Carlito syrichta | reverse complement strand
GCTTCCGGCCACCGTAGCCTTGACTGACTGGGTTCCAGCGATCCTTCCACCTCAGCCTCCAAAGTAGCTGGAACTACAGGTGTGCACTACCATGCCCGGCAAATTTTTTGATTTATTGTAGAGATGAGGTCTCGCCAAGTTGCCCAGGTGTGTCTTGAACCCTCAGGCTCAGGCAATCCACTCACCTCGGCCTCCCAAAGCACGGGATTACAGGCTGAGCCACTGAGCCTGACCTGAATGTTTTTTAATGGTTATGCCGAGGCAAAAAGACTAAACCCTTTCACAAACTTCATTGATTCCTGTTTTAACAACCTTCAACAAGACTAGTACATGCAGAAACAAAAATTAAGTGTTTAACATAAAAAATGTCCACACTGTTGAATCCGGGACTATAATGAGAGAGATAGCGACCACAAAGAGCCAGCTCCGATGGAAACACATGAGGGTCTTTATTCAGGCTCGAGTCTGGGCTCACACATGAAGCCCGTAGAGGCTTCATGGACCAGAGCCGTGATTCATAATGGCAAGCAGTTTTTATGCACA
>NW_006974093.1:0-783 GCF_000164805.1 Carlito syrichta | reverse complement strand
GGTGGAGGTCATGTATAGTGGAGCAGCAGCAGCAGGGATCACAACATCCGGGCCTGCATGGAACCGAGGGTCCCTGGGCCTCGGACTGGTGCAGCTGGCAGTGAGCAGGGTGGTGGAGAAAGAAAAGTAAGAGTCTTTTTGGGAACTCACGTTTGGAGAATCTCACAAATCCTAAGCTGTCACCATCTTACCAGAACTCTGCTGCTGGTAATTTAATGGTTTTTGCGTTAAATCTGTATAACCTGGAATTGAGATATGAGTAAGCAAAGACGAGGTCTCACCAAGTTGCCAAGGCTGGTCTCCATTTCTTTGGGCTCAGGCAATACTGTTGCCTCTGCCTACCAGAGTGCTGGAATTACAGACTTGAGCCAATGCTACCAATGGATTACAATTTTCTTTCTTTTGAAAAAAATTTTATTATAAAGATGTGGGGTACATTTCTTATGTTAGTTAGTTATGTAAGTATGTAAGTATTGTTATGTAAGTATTGATTATGCACCCTTGTTGATGAGGTATGCCCTCCCTCCCCTAGCAGTTTCCCTCTATCAATCCCGCCCCCCCCAAATTTACCACTACTGCCAATTGCTTTCTAATAGCATTATAGTTGTTCAAGGGCCTTTTATGAGTGAGAACATATGGAACCCTGTTCTTTGTTTCTGTGATAAGTAATTGAGTATCAACTCCAAATCCAAGTTGCTGCAAAGTCCATATATTTGTCCTTTATGGCTGCATAATATTCCATCGCGTATATGTACCACTTTTTTGCCAATTATATATAATTTG
>NW_006974092.1:0-781 GCF_000164805.1 Carlito syrichta | reverse complement strand
TCAGAGAGGTTAAGTTACTTGACTGAAGACATATGACTAGCAAATGTCAGAGCAGAATTCAACCGTAGTTTGAGCCATATACTATGCTCTTAACATGACTGCTAAGTTTGGGTTACAAATTTGTTTGCATAAGTTAGTTTTATAAGAATTAAACTCTGTGACCTCTGTGATGATGGATGGGGAAAGGAAAGGCTTGAAAAGATCTTAAGGCTTCACATTGCAGAATCTGGTGATGGTGTTCTGCATTTTACCAGTCTTCTAGACTGAGAGAAGTGTCTTTCTTTCTCTCTCTTTCTTTCATACACAGGAAATCATTAGTAAGATTATCAGTGTATTTCTCAGCAGAAAACTTGAGGCCAGAAGGCAGTGGATGGTATAGTTAAAATGCTGCAAGAAAAAAAGTGCTATTGATTAAAATTTTCATTTTCAGCAAAATTCTCCTTCAAAAACAGGATATTCCCAAATCAGCATGAGAGAACCATAATAGAGTATACCATAAACTTAGGTTAAGAACATGCTATAACCCAATAAATATATAATCGGCTTGTGGACAATAATACAGCCATTTTAATTTTCTGCTTTAAAACATAACCTGTAGCTGTTTAAAATTTCAGTTATGGAAAAAACTGCAAAGCTCCAGTTCAAGCTTCAACCCCTTCCCTTGACCCACTTTCCCCTTAGCAACAACCAATCAAATGCCAGGGAAAAATCACCTAAAGTTTCCAAAGTCTCTGCAACTTCCCCAGCTAGTGGGCCAAGGTGAGCCCTAGTCAAGCTAGCC
>NW_006974091.1:0-1077 GCF_000164805.1 Carlito syrichta | reverse complement strand
GCTTTCTAACATATGCAGTGGTTAAACTTGAAGCACATCAAGAATGCTTTCTTTCACTTGGTTATAAGTACTAGATATTGTTTGAGTAAAAAATAATATAAATATATTCACTCATTTGATTTAGAATTATGTAGTTTAGTGTTTAGACATAAGGATTTTAGAAGCACAAGTTTATAGTAAGTTCATTATGAATTCATTATAAGTTCTAACACTTATCTAGGAGTTATGTTGGTGATTTATAACACTGTTTTCACAGACTTAGGTTAAAGATTAATCGTTAAGATTTTTACTTAATTCTATAGTTAAGATTTTTAGTAAACGTTTATAGAGTGGGTTTTCACTGAATTCATATGTTAATTAGATACTTTTAATTTATGATAAATTAACATACAGAAAGCAACTAAATACAGAAAGCAACCTCAGGGGCCTGGGAAACATCACTAAAAGCTTCGTTGAGTTTTCCTTAGAAATAAACACTGCAGGATAAGAGAAAAGTAACGAAGACATCTGGACAAAAGAGGCAATTACAAAGCTCTGAAGGTCATAGAAGCCCCTGAAGAAAAACTACTGCTACATGAAGAAATATGCACTTGGAAATTTTCTTGAGGCATTTTAAGGGCTGTAACTCGGAACTCTGGGCTAAAACTATCATTTTTGGCTTAACGATAAAGACTCATTAACTAAAAGCAGATAGTGTTCTTGGCTTATTTGTCACTTTTAGACCACTAGATGGTGGTAAGTTTTAAAGCATATGTACGTGAAGGAATTTTCTTTGCCTGCCTCTTTATGAATGGTATAAAAGCTCTGTGTTAACTAACATTAAATTGTCATCTGTTCAGGAAGCAGGTGTCCCAGTATAATATTTTCATCTTTCGCCTATCTGTCTCTCCTTCAGGAAACCTCACGACCCTTGCAGGGGCAGGACCCCTGCAACATCCGATCGCCCAGGACCCCTGAGAGGGCAGCTGAATTCACCTCCCGAGCCCTACCCATGGGAAGATCTGGTTCAGGTGCTTACCTCTTCCAGGGTGCCTAACCCTCCACCCCCATCGTCCCCAGGCTGGACCCACTCGCTCC
>NW_006974090.1:0-686 GCF_000164805.1 Carlito syrichta | reverse complement strand
CAACCCATATTCCATTGAAGAGAGATCTGGGTGAAGGAATATATTAGAACTCACCACAATGATTCTCTAAAAAGTCAGTCATTTCAAAGATGCCCAAACTGCATTAGTCATTTCCAATTACAACTTATAATCTTTTAGTACTTTTTAAAGTCCTGATAAGATGAAGATGCTAAGTGAAACACTGCTTTCAGTGGGACTTGGCTATTGGCCACTAAATACAAGAACAATTGGGAAGGTAAGAGAATTGACTTCCACTGGAGGCACTATGGCCTAGGCAGTATACTAGGCCTTTAAAATACATAATTTTATTTCACCAATCCAAAAACCCTTTGAGTTTACAGATGAGATAACAGAGACAGAAAAGTTTATCTACAGTTGGTCAATTGTACACTTAGAACTGGATTACCAAAAAACAGTTAATCCACCATGATGCCTCATCCTGACAAAGTGGCTCTGATGTCAGACACATCTCACTTTTAACTCTTGGAGCATTTTGGCAAATGATGGCAGAGCCTAAGCTTAGGGAGCCTGGGCCAGAGCAGATGGTCTGGACGCTATCCAGAACTGCCCCAGGAGAGAACAAAGGCTCACCATGCTGTCCCTGGGCAAAAGCATTAGGCACAGGCTTCTCGGAAACTTCCAAAGATGATCTATTCAATGTATCCCCTCAAAGGGTCTTCAATGAG
>NW_006974089.1:0-960 GCF_000164805.1 Carlito syrichta | reverse complement strand
TATAAAGACGATACCTGCACACGCATGTTTATCGCAGCATTGTTCACAATAGCAAGAACCTGGAAACAGCCATGCTGCCCGTCAAAAGAGGACTGGATTAAGAAAATGTGGTACATATACACGATGGAATACTATGCAGCCATAAAAAAGAACAAATCATGAATTTCGCAGCAACCTGGATGGAACTAGAGTAATACTGAGTGACCTCTCACAGAAACAAAGATCCGAGTATCACATGTTCTCACTCATATAATGGACCTTAAACATCCAATGCAATACTATACGAAAATGACTGACCATACTGGGAAACTATGGTGGGGGGAGGGAGATGAGATTAACAGTAGCAAATATCTGTCTGGGAACGGGGAAACACCCCATATTAACAGGGTGCCTGAATGAAACGCAATTGTATACCTAACCCTTAACAGTACCCCACAACTTCACAATAAAAAAAAGACAAAAAGTAACAGATGTTGCAGATGCAGAGAAAAGGGAACTTATATACACTGTTGTTAGCAATATTGTTAGAAATGTAATGTTTCTATGGAAAAACAGTGTGAAACATTCTTAAAAAACTAAAAACAGAATTACCACTCAATTTAGTAATTCTACTACAGGATATCTACCTGAAGGAAAATAGTTAAAATATCAAAGAAATACCTGCACTCACATGTTTGTTGCAGCCCTATTCGCAAAAGCAAAGCTATAGAATCAACCTGTGTCCATCAGCGAATAAATGGGTAAAGAAAATGTGGTATATATACATAATGGAATGTCACTTGGCCATGCAAAAATAAAATCATGTAATTTGCAGCAACATGGATGGAACTCTCTTCACCATTATCTTAAGTGAAATAAAGCAGACACAAAAGGAAAAAAAAAAACCACACTGAGATACCATCTAACCCCAGTCAGAATGGCAGTTATCAACAAGTCAAAAATAACAGCTGCTGGAGAGGG
>NW_006974088.1:0-683 GCF_000164805.1 Carlito syrichta | reverse complement strand
TTTTTTTCTTTTCAGCATGTTTGAGTTCCGCATATTCAAGATGTTAAGCCTTTGTTGGACCTGGAGTTAGCAAATACTTTTCCCAGTCTGTGGGCTGTCTCCCTACTCTCTTGATGGTTTCTTTGAATTTGTAGAAGCTTGTCAGTTTAATGAGGTCCCACCTGTCTATCTTATCTCTTATGGCTTGTGGGTTTCAGGTTTTGTTCAGGAATTGGATGCCAGTTCCAATTTCCATAAGTGTGTCCTGCATTTTCTAAGGTTCTTACGGTTTGAGGTTTTACATTTAGGTCTCTGATCCATTTAGAGTTAATTTTTGTATAGGAGGATAGATAGGGGTCTTGTTTGAGTGTTCTGCATGTGGTCAGTCAGTTTTCCCAGCACCATTTACTGAATAGGTTTCCTCTCCCCACTGGTGGTTGCTGGAGGCTTTGTCGAAGATTAGTTGGTTGAGAAATTGAGGTTTTGTTTCTGGAATCTATATGCCTGTTCCTGTACCAGTACTTAGCTGTTTTGATTATTGTAGGTCTATAGTAAAGTTTGAAGTCTGGTAGTGTGATACCTCCTGCTTTTTTTTTTTTTTTTTTTTGCTGAAGATTGTTCTGGATATTTTTGGTCATTTGTGTTTTTATATGAATTTCTGTAATTTTTTTTGTAACTCTCAGAAGAATGTTGCTGTTAATGTG
>NW_006974087.1:0-743 GCF_000164805.1 Carlito syrichta | reverse complement strand
TTCTAAGTGCACTCTCAAATGATTATAAATGTGTTTTATCATCTTGTCAACATATTAAGCCAGAGTTACTTTTGCTCTAAGCTCTCTGCAAACAGCTTGTTGGGTCTGTCCCACACTAAAGACACTACAGGAGACCGGGTGCGGTGGCTCATACCTATCATTCTAGCACTTTGGGAGGCTGAGGTGAAAGGATTGCCTGAGCCCATGGGTTCAAGACCAGCCTGGACCAGGTCTCACAGATTTTAAGATTTGGGGCTTGTGGTTAAGAATTCTCATGGAGAACTTTGCATGTTTGTGTTTGTTTCTCGCTATTTCATGCTTAGTCATATTGATTCAGGAACATATCTTGAAAATTACTCCTTGAAGAAAGGTCTTGTTTATTTGTTTGCTTCCCTAGTACTGACACTGAGCGTGTTGCCTATAGTGGTCTCTAGATTTCCTAGGGGCCTAAAGTCTAAGCTTCTCCCCAACTTGTTTAGACCACAAGCTTTATTGTTAAAATGTGTACCAGGACAGATTAACAGATATCCCTTAAGCACATATAGACTTTATACTGACCTAATCCTGTGAAGTCTGTCTTTCTTAATTTTGTCACAAAAGCAATTTCCTTAGATTGCCTCTATCACAGGCAAGCATTTACAAATGAAGCTAATATTATAATCAGCATTTTCAATGATATTATAATATGGATTTCTTTGTCACTACACTTTAAACTGATGCCAACATAACACTTAATATATGTC
>NW_006974086.1:0-664 GCF_000164805.1 Carlito syrichta | reverse complement strand
AAGTCCATTAGTAATCAAGGGAAATAGAACTCCTATATGCTAGTAAGAAACAGAGAAACATAGAGAATACAAGGGAGCAAATAATATGAAAAGGAAATTCATAAAGGAGGAAATAGATCACTAATCAACAAAGGAGCAAACATTCAACCCCATTATTAATATGTTTTTTTAATAAAGGATACTAGTCTTCATTCACTATATTTTAAAAATAATATGAAATTTGGTGAATGAGGTAGTACTTATCAATACTTATGAAGGAGTCCAAATTGTTAAGGTCAACAAAATAATTCAGACATGGAGCAATGAGAATTATTTATCAAAATGAAATGAAATGAGAATTATTTATCAAAATGTAAAAGTAAATAATAATTCTGCTTATAAATGAAATGAGAATTATTTATCAAAATAATTCTGCTTATAATTCAAAATAATTCTGCTAATAATTCTGCTTATAAATGAAATGAGAATTATTTATCAAAATGTAAAAGTAAATAATAATTCTGCTTCTCAGCATTCAACGTAGAATAATACTCATAGGACTGCACAAAGAAACATATTTAGGGACATTAAGGGTTGATTTTGAATAGTGAAAACTGAAAATAATATAAATGTCCATTAATAGGAGAAATTTTTAAAAGCCAACTCCAACTCAAAAAAAAAAAAA
>NW_006974085.1:0-759 GCF_000164805.1 Carlito syrichta | reverse complement strand
GTGGTAATCTTATCCATCTTACCTTGTTTGTGTTAGTATTTCATTAGATTAGCCACAGACTGTATTTAAAATACTGCCTGAATGTGCTAAGTATACTTCTTGATAATTATCATACAGTTAATAACTTGATCATTTACAAATAGTACTATAACTATATTCACTGCTAATTGCAGACAATTTTTAGAATCCTTTTAATAGCATGAGACCTACAAGAGTTGATCAGTCAATTTCACTCAAAGTGAGAAATATATCACTTGTTTCTTAGATCTACATCCCCTGCTGATATTACTCTAAAATCTTTCTGCATCTGAAATAATCAGGGATTTCTATCATAGTTTGTGTTTCATGCCAGCTTGTACTGTTACAACTAAGGGGTGACAAATATGTAAATTATGCGTTATATGTTATGCTTACTCTTTTCAGTTTCTTTAACATTTCATACTATGCCAGACTGTATGAGCTATTTCTCTCTAATCGATACATGCAACAATTTATAGGGCTGGGTGCTGAAAGAGTACCCATGAGAGACATTTTTAACTTCAGTGTCAAGATCTTGTCACTGCCACTGGCTAGGTTCCTCCTTTCAATACCAAGGTCACCAGCAGAGCCACCTGCCTCCTTGGATGTGCAAATTTTGGGGCAGCAAAGGGGTTTGGAATTCTCATAGCTGGTGGAGAGGGTCAGAATATCTCAATATGCAGATAAAAATGTTTTTCTATATAATTGACTTACATTGTTGTCTTAGCTCATGTTGTTACA
>NW_006974084.1:0-708 GCF_000164805.1 Carlito syrichta | reverse complement strand
GACTGGCTTCAGAGCCAAGGAAAATAGAATTGCTGGGGAAGAAATATCCCCAGATGAGGGATGTGTCCCTGGACTTTCTTGGGAGAAAATCCTCATTGCTGAGCCAGAGGGTTGGCCTTCCTGGGGAAGATTTCTCACCTCAGAGAGGAGAGCTGGCAGGAACCCTCTATGGGATACTTGGGAAATCCCACTCCAAAGCTGGGGCAGCCATTGGGGATGTTGGGCTGGAAGGCGCTGTGCTTGTGGGACCCTCATATGTGGGGGGAGCAGGGGGGAAGGACTGAGAGCAGAAAGTTTGCAGGAGAATGGATTTCTTTCTTTCTTTCTTTCTTTCTTTCTTTCTTTCTTTCTTTCTTTCTTTCTTTCTTTCTTTCTTTCTTTCTTTCTTTTCTTTCCTCACTAGTTGAACAGGCTGCTCTCACTAGTTGAACAGGCTGCCTGACTTTCCTCACTAGTTGAACAGGCTGCGCGACTTTGGCATTCTCTCCACCTTGGCCTCCCAAACCCCTGCGATCACATGCTTTCCATTTGGTGACATCTTGGTCTTCTTGCCTGGTCTTGAAATCTGGGCCAGAGGCTATCCTCACGCTGAGGCATGACCTCACCCATGCTTTCTGGTTTTTGCGTGGAGTCGAGGTGAGGACCTGATAGAATGTCCAGCCTGGTCTCGAGCTCCTGGGTTCCAGCCATCTTCCTGTCTCAGACTTC
>NW_006974083.1:0-3805 GCF_000164805.1 Carlito syrichta | reverse complement strand
ACTAACTCAAAAAGAAAGAACGATCATTTCAAGATCCTGAGCAACGGGAAAAAGAGAAATGCAAACAAAGAAGACAATTTGCTTTGGATAAACCACAGATATTTAAGCCTGGAAGAAATTTAAACTAAATAGTTAGTTAGTATTAAACCACACCATCAGGTAAATCTTAACACCTCCCTCTCTCTCCCTCTCTTTTTCTGCTCTCTCATACACGCAGACACACACAATGTAACCTAGTAGGCAAGCTATAAAGTGCACTCTAAATGTAGAAATGCATTTTGTAAGATTATTTCTTTATATCTCTCAATATAAAATTAATGGAGAAATTACAAAGCTCGTTTTTATGAAAATTATCATGTAAGAGACACCTGGTGGTTCCTAGCATCTGGTTCTCTGAGATCTTTGTCCAAATTGTGATCTCTAGTATACCTAGAAAAATAAATTAAATACAGCTACTTAGATATGTGAATTTCTACAAGTTGAAGTTTTGAATAGGCTGTAAAGAGAGTAGGGTTATATTCTTGGGCTAATTTCTAAGACTACTGGATCTAATACAATTATGTATAAATCAAAATTAATAGAAACTGTAATTTCATTCTTAAGCCATTGTTACAACAAAGAAAAAATGCTCACTGTATCACAATGGTTATGTGTTAATTTTAAAAACTTAAAACATGAAGAAAACAAAGCATTCATAATTCCATCTCTAATGGAAAAGATGAAAATACAAAGATAAAAGTATTGTTGGTATTTGGGGTATGTTCCTACACTACAAAAAAAACTTTTGGACAGGATAATATAGTCCTGAAAGGTTGGACTCCCAGAGTTGAAATGTTGAATCTATCTTTTACTCCTTGTATGACCTTGGGTAAATTATCTCTACTCCTAAATCTGCCTTTGTTTACATTAATTTAGCTTCATTTAAAAAAATTTTCCCCATAATGTCCCATTCTTGCCCTATGGAATTCAGACCTTTCTTTTTCATCTCACCAATTGTTTTAACATACTTATTTAAATGTCTTTTTAGTTTTAGTCCAGGATTGTATTTCTTAAAATCTAAGTTCTCCAGGGGGTTGTTTCTGCTGACTTTGATAATGATTTGTTCCCTTGTGTAGTTTGTGATTTTTCTCATGAATTTAGACTTGGCATACTTTCTTGAATGGGTTGTAGAGACATACTCATGGAGAAGTGCTCTTTTCTTCTTCTACTGGGAAATATCATTTATCCATTTTATGTCAGGGGGTTTCCATCTGGATACTGAGATTTCAGATTCAATATCAACAGATGATGTATGATTGGGGCTTGATTTCTTATATGAGGACTTTTCTTCCAACCATGACTTTTGGTAAACAGCTAGCTTCTTTGCCATTTTTACACCAGTTTGTGAAGTTGCCTCACCCCTGTTTCATAGATGAGCAGCCCATCGTGTTTCTTGGATTTATGTAGATTGCTTATACCCAACTCTCTGCTGTGTACAGGTCTTAATTTCATCTACTGAATTTGTGAAAGAGGCATTAAACTTGTCTTACAAAACCCATGCTCAGCCTCATAATCCCATGATCCCAGCTTCATCTCCATTCATCTGTGTAACTTTGAATTGATTCTTTGTTTCTTATTCCTGGAGTTACTTCTTTCTTGGAATATTTCCAGGAATGGTTGTACTTTATCCAACATTGTCATTTGCTTGGTGGAGTCAACTGGAAGGATGAAAGTGGTTGAGGAGTGTGGAATAGACTCTCCACTACTTATTGCATCCACTGTTTTGACTAAAAATCAATTTGACCTACCCATAATTCCATTTCTTTATTATATCTATATCAGAAATAATGTTTTTGAAAATTCAATGAGATAATACCTGCAAAGTTCTTAGCATAGTGCTTAGTACGTGGAGGTGGCCAGCAAATATTAGTTAGTATTATCACCAGCCAACCTGCATTTAAAATTTTATATGAGTATAAAGTTTTAAAAATAAGTATATTATATATACTTATATATTCATTTATCATTACCAATGTATAACAATATATTATGAATAATATAATTATCAATGTGAACAAGTATATGCATATAGGGTAGGCATATGTAAATATGTATTTTTTATTATTTGCAACAAGGATTTAGTCTTTATTTGTAATGGAAAGTTCCAGCATTCCATTCCACTCTTGTCCGGTGCAGGTAACTGTATACATATACACCCACACTCACATCATATCAGGACACCCTCCTTCAGGGGTTCCTGGGCCGACCATCTTGCCTGTGAAATTGAGGCAAGCTAGCTCAGAATACCAAAACTAATAAGGTACAGGTAGAAACTTGGATTTCTAGACCTGTGTCCCCCTCTTCCAATCCTAACAGGTATTTGCGACTTGAGGTTCAGGCTCCTTCCTCAGCTTCACACAGTTAAGTATTAAAATATCAGACTTCAGAGCTATCTTGGGTGGGGAGGAGCAGTCTCCCAGCACAAAACATTCAACCTCAGTCATGGGGGTGGGGGTGGGGGGCGGGGGAAGGGGAACCAGTTACACCTACATCACATTATTTATGAAGTAAGAATTACATTTTATCTAACGCCTCCAGAAGGAGCTCTAGTCCCTCAGGAAAGCTGCCTGGGGCAGCATTTGAGCCTCTTCTTCACACAGGCATAACTGAGCTGTACAGCTAATACCTAGCAAATAATGTTTATACTTACTTAATCACCTCAATGAAGCAAACTTGAAGGAATTTAAAAGGCAATATAGCTCAAATACAAAAATAAATTTTTATTTAATTACAAAATGTTCACTTTTTTTCTATTAATTGAGACACAAACGTTCATACTTCTCTCAAAGAGGTGGGCATGGCAGCAAGGCTCTTGGGCCTGGGGTGTGTGGTTTTGAAACAAAGGGAGAAAAGGGAACGGGATGAAAAGGGCCCTTAAAAATAACCAGGATTCTTAAAGTTTGGTTAGTTTACATTTCCTAACATAAAGGGGTGGGTAATGTAGCTCCAGAGAGATCAGTTATGTGGTAGAGAAATAGCAGGGGGACAAGGTCTTTGCTTCCCCAGACCCCATCCTGCTGGGCTGCCAGCCCTTAAAGTCAAATCACTGTTTGAAAATTCAGGAGCCAGCACTTGTAGCCATAAAGTGGAGCACTTTCCTCATTCAATTAGCTAGGCCCAGAAAACTGAAACAGGTACATCTGGCACCACCAACATGCTTCCACTCATACGATCCAAGTCTTCCTCCAAACTTGATTCGAAGAGCAATAGATGTGAGCTTCAAAGTAACTCACAAATTCTGAGAGACAAACAAAGGCTCAATGAGGTCAACGGGTAGGTGGGTGAGGAGGTAGTTGAAGCAGCGGCAGGCATCCTGATGGTTGGCTCTGCCAGGCTAACAGTCTCGACCCACCAAGCTTTTATGGGACAAATTGGCAGGGTTGGAGATGAAACACTGACTCAGACTTGGCAGGAGGAAGACGACAGGAGCAGCACCCTCTGGGGTCTCCAAGTCAAAGCTGGATTCAAGAGCATTTAAAGTGGAATAAATCCTGCAAGGAACTGGTGAGGGACAAAGCAGCAAGAAATGGGAAACAGCCCTCTAAAGGGACCAGAGGTAGAAGAACCACTTCTTGTAGCCAAGCAGGGTAAAGCTTGAAGGAAAGTCCATTTACCCCAATCCTGTATCAGATGCACACCAGAGATGCAAGTGGGCTGTAGCTTATGCCCTCTAGTAAAGAGGCTTTCAGGGAAAAGGGAAGGGAGGCTGCCTGGCTGAGGTTATACACTAAGCAAGAGTCAGGGAAGTGAACAATATGTGCAGAGG
>NW_006974082.1:0-854 GCF_000164805.1 Carlito syrichta | reverse complement strand
TATCTGTTAATGCTAGTTCTGTTTTTAATCTAGGCAAAAATGTCATATTTCATATAACAGTTGTTGAAATATTGAAGATTCCTGTCATATCCTGTATTTCTTGGAAACCTTTCTTAATCCAACTAATGGCCAGGCACTGCCCTTCAAAGTCCTCTTCTCCAGCCCAAATGTTTCTAACTCCTTCCATCATTTTTCTTGAGACCTAATTTCCAGAAATGTCACCGAAGTATGCCATACTTTGGAACAGTCTAATCTGAATATAGACTCTGGTTGGACTGTGCCTGGGCTCATTTACTCCCTTGTACTAAGATCTAAGAGCAGTCCATGTACTTTTGGATGGGTAGTGTTTACCTTTTCAGCAGTGAGGTCACACTGAGAATAGTTTTAAGCTTTTTAAATGGTGTGTGAGATCATCTTACCCATGTGTGTGTCTGAATTATTATTGCAGAGCCTAGTATCTGGTACTTGAGAAATTTTTTTTTTAGCACAGTTGTTGGTTTTCATTGATCTCTAATAAAAGTGTACATGTGCTTTTGCAAATAGTTGACACATGGGATATTGCTTCTACTCTTTGGTTCTGCTTGGTAAGCTTGTTTGAATTTTGTTTCAGTTTGAGGCAAGGTGGTTACCCCTCTCCAGCCTTGAGTGAATGTCATCTTGGGGGAGTGTGCTCTTCAGTATTTATCTTAGTTGTTGATAGAGCCTGGTAGCATACCTAGTGGTACTGCATTATTAATACTGTTGGCTCACCTGGCTACCCAATGTTTAGCAATGTGTTTCTTGTTAGTCCTGTGGTAGAATTTATAGAATGTTTTAATGTCATCAGAAGAGTGTACAGATTAGTCACATACTGA
>NW_006974081.1:0-367 GCF_000164805.1 Carlito syrichta | reverse complement strand
CACACACACACACACACACACACACACACACACACACACACAATGTTATATTTGCTAAGCCATTTGAGGGTAAGCTACATGCAACATGGCCCTTTACCCCTGAATATCTAAAGATATATTTCCTATTAATATAGATATTCTTTTATATAACCACAGTGCAGCTTTCAACTTAGGTAAGCTTCACCTTAATATAATACTTTTATATAATCCATTGTCTGCATTCCATTTTTGCCTATTGACTCAATAGTGAATCCAGACTGCATTTTAAATTCTCAAGTTAAGGTCTGTTCCTTTTGCTATGTTCAGCTTTCACAATTATGCAAAAAAATCTAAGAACCAAGTTTAATAGTTGATTTTGCTTGCATTT
>NW_006974080.1:0-497 GCF_000164805.1 Carlito syrichta | reverse complement strand
GCACCTTCCAGCCCCAACCCTCCCCAATGACTGCCCCTGCTTTGGTGTGGGAGATTCTGAGGCTCACTAGGTGGGTCCCTGCCAGTTCACCTCTCTGAGGTTAGAAATGTGCCACAGGCAGCCTAACCCTCTGACTCAGAAACAGGAAGCTTCTGCCAGGATGGGCCAGGGACACATCCCTCTCCTGGAAACCATTATTCCCCCCAATCCAATTTTTTCTGGCTCTGAATTCAGTCACCCTGTGAAGACAGTATGTGCATTTGAGAACCTGTGTACGATTCTGATGTTTTTGGAGACAGGGTCTGGTTTTGGGGTCCAGTCCGGAGCCCAGGGACACGACCATCATTCAACGCCCATCTCAAAATCGTGGACTCTGGCAATCCTCCCATCTCATACTCTGGAGTTTCTGGAACCATGGGCACCTCCATCCCAGATCCCCTCTTTGGATGGGTGCGAAGACAGGTCTTCCTGTTTGACTGGGACTGGCCTTGGGCTCG
>NW_006974079.1:0-777 GCF_000164805.1 Carlito syrichta | reverse complement strand
CCAAGGTCGGAGCAGGACTCCGACAATTGGTACTTTGTTTAGGTGAATTATTATGTGTCTGGCAGTTGGTCTTCTCATTTGTTGTCTTGCAGGGGTTCTCTGAATTTCTTGTGCTTGAATTTTTGCATCAGTGATGAGATGAGGGAATTTTTCTTGGCTGATTTCATGGAATCTTTGTTCCAATGTGACCTGTGACTCTCTCTCTCTGCCTCAGGAAGGCCAATTCCTCGTAGATTGGGTCTCTTGAAATAATCATTCATCTTCCGAAGGTTTTGTTCTGACTTTTTGAGCTTCTTTTATATGTTTTTGACAGTTTGGGTTAGTTCTGTATTTTGGTCTTCAAGTTCTGAGATTCGTTCTTCTGCTTGGCTAATTCTGTTTTCCATGCTAATTAGTTTGTTATTTATTTCCATCACAGTATTCTTTACTCCTGTTATTTCTGTCATCAGTTCCTTCCTATCTTCCTCTTGTCTTTCCTCAATTTTTTAAATTCTCTCTATTAATGCCTTGATGCCTGGGTTTGTTGCTTGTGACCAGTCATTCTGGGGGCTCTTCATTGTTTGTGTTCCAAAGTCTGTTTTCTCAGTGTCTGACATCCCAGGGGTCTGTGTAAGCCCTGTGTTCTTCGTTTGGGTTTTCTTCATTTTTGCGAATTTTCCCTCCCTACTTTTTGCTTCCCTAAACTTCCCTGTCTTCTTTAATTCTATTATTCGGGGGTGGAGGGGTTTCTTTTACTTCTGTTTGTTCAATCTACTATTCTTCCTTCTATATTTCCTC
>NW_006974078.1:0-4472 GCF_000164805.1 Carlito syrichta | reverse complement strand
CTCAAGCTCTTGAGCTCAAGCTGTCCTCCCAACTTCTAAGTAGCTAGTTCTGTTAGAACTATAGGCATATGCCAACCCTCCTGGCTAATGTTCTTTTTTCTAATATTTTTGTAGTGACAAATCCTTACTAAGTTGCTGTGGCTAGTCTCAAACTCCTGTCTCGAGCAATCCTCTAGCCTTGGCTTCCAAAAGAACTAAGATTGCAGGGGTGAGCCACTGTGCCCAATCCAGACTTTTTATTATTATTAAATGATCTTCCTTTGAACTACTTAGCTGTAAGAGGAAAACACAGCTGACCCTTGAACAACACTGGTTTGAACTGCTGGGGTTCACTCACATGTGGGTTTTTTCCAACCAAACACAGATGGAAGTATTCGGGGGATTTAAAGCCTACAGGTGTGGATGGCTGACTGGTCGACACACGTGGGTCGAGCAGGGCTGCCCACAAGACTTGAGTATGCATGGATTTGGGTGTGTGTGTAGCCCCAGAGCCAATCCCCATGAACACTGAGGGATGAGTATAGTAACTTCACAGTGTGACAACAGCAGACAACACCTTCACCAAATAATAAATGCCAACATCAGCAAAAATTGGACCGATGGGCAACACAAGCCTCCCGAATGACGCAGGAAGAAGGACACAACCTTCTTTCCGTGGACCAGACAGAACCCCGAGGAAATGCCACATGGACCGAACTAGGCCTGCAAGACTTACCTGTCTGCCATGAGAGATCTGGAGAGAAAGCTCGACAGTAAAGGAAGTCAAAGAGGTTTTAAAACTAAAGCAACGGGTTCATGGGAAAAGAATAACAAAGGACATTCTAGAAACCATTGGGAAAATTGGAATAAGTTCTGTAGATTGAACATCACACCTTATTAACTCTAAATACCCTGACTTTGGTAACTGTGCTGTGTACATATGTATGTATGTGCTATGTAAGAAGAAACTGTTTCTAGGAAACAGACTCTGAGGCATTTAGGAGGAAAGGGACTTTATGTCCACAAATTAGTTTCCCACGGTTCCAAGAATGATGATTTGTCCATATAAATGTATGTCCATGCATCTATTCTCTCTCCCCATATATACATGTAGGGGCCACGAAAAACAACTTCAAATGTGGCAAAGATGTGAATAACTGGGGAAACAGGATGAAGGATCTGTGAGCCGCAGGATGACTGCAACTTCTCTATAGGTCTGAAATTATTTCAAAATGCAAGTTAAAAACACACCCTGTGTGAACATAACGACCTGCAGCCGTCTGCTTACTCAGCACTTCATGAGAGTTTTTCACGTCGCCAGCAACAGGCCCAGGATGTTTGCTTACAAAGACGGCAGTGAGGAAGCCCTCATTCTGGTGCTGTCATCACCAGGAACATCTCCATCTCTTTTCCATTAAGCGACTTCTTCACTATCCTGGGTATCTGAGATCCAAATCACACAGGCACAGTGTGACTTCCCTAGGGTTCAACAATATACACCCAGGTGACACTCTGTGAGGCCAGTCCCGCAAGTGGGCCCCTACAGGTGTGTGTCTGCACCTGCCTAGCAAGGTCCCACAAGCTGACAGTCACAGAGGCTCTTCATCCATGCCTATGTTCTATTTGGTGGCAACATGATGGCCAAGCTCAGGCACACAGAGAGGGAGGTGATGTGGCACCTGGCCCATTGCCCTCCCCTCTCGCTCATATCAGTGGGTGAGTCCCACCAAAAGCAGTTGCCCCAAACAATGTGAAACCCATCCAGTATAATGAGTCTACTTTTAAGGCAACATATTGTCTTTATCAGGATAATTTATACTTCGTGCCTTTTTGTTATTTTTTTGAGTTGGAGTCTCACTCCATCACCCAGGCTGGAGTGCAGTGGCACACTCACGGCCACCCCAGTGTCCGCCCGCTGGGCTCAGGAGATCCTTACACCTTAGCCTTCAAGTAGCTGGAACTACAGTCACACACTACCATGCCTGGCTATTTATTTATTTATTATTATTTATTGTAGAGATGAGGGCTTGCCAAGTTGCCCAGGCTGTTCTCAAACTCACAGGTTGGGCAATCCTGTCACCTCGGCCTCTCAAAGTGCTGGGATTACAAACTTGAGCCACCACGCCTGGCACACATCTTATTTCAAGGAGTGTCTCTGACCTATGGCCATCCAGTTTCAGAAAAAGTCATTGTTACTTGCTACTTTCTGAGTAGGCTCTTCAAGACCAGCTGTGGAAGCAAAGTCTGGATTGCTGCACCGTCTTAGCGAGAGCTGAATGTCAGTCTACACAGCCTACTGGGCCCCCATTCAACCAACAGAGAACAGCTTTGACATGGAGCAAAGGCAATACAATAAACAAAAACAGTCTTTCAACAAATGGTGCTGCAACAACTGGATATCCACATACAAAGAAATAGATACAGACACAGACCTTACACGCTTCACAAAAATTAACTCAAAATGGAAAACAGAACTAAAATGATAAAACTCCTAAAAGACAACACAGGAGAAAACCAGATGGCAATGACATTTTAGATACACCAAGGAACAACCTGTGAAAGAAATAATTAATAAGCTTAGCTTATTAAAATCATATACCTCTGGGGTAACTCCCTTGGGTCCCCTCCCACTGTGGGAGCTTTTCTCTCCTCTCAATAAATCCTGCTTTAAAAAAAAGTAAATACTTCTGCTTTCCAAAAGATAGTGTTAAGAAAATGAGAAGACAAGGCATAGACTGGGAGAAAATATTTGCAAAAGACACATCTAATAAAGAATTGTTATACAAAATATACCAAGAACTCTCAAAACTCAATAATAAGAAAACAGACAACCCAATTAAAAATGAGCCAAAGACCTTAACAGACACTTCACCAAAGAAGATATGCAGATGGCAAATAAGCATATAAAAACGTGTCCACATCATATATCATGGGGGAAATGCAATTTAAAAAAACAATAGATACTACTACACACCTATCAGAATAGCTAAAATCAAAAACACTGACAACATCAAATGCTGGTGAGGATGTGAAGCAACAGGAACTCTCAATCATTGCTGATAGGAATGCAAGTGGCACAGCCACTTTGGAGGACAGTCTGGTGGTTTCCTACAAAACTAAACATACTCTTAACATATAATCCAGCAATAGTGACCTTGGTATTTATCCAAAGAAGTTGAAAATTTACATCCACTAGATTTAATCATTGCACAATGTCTATGTACTTCAAAATATCATGTTGTATATGATAAAAATATATAATGTTATGTCAGTTTTTTTTAAAAAGAACTTATGTCCACACAAAACCCTACACACAGATGTTCACAGCAGCTTTACTCATAATAGCCAAAATTTGAGAGCAAGCAAAATGTCTTCCAGATAAACTGTAGTGCATCCAGACAGTGGAATTTTATTAAGTGCTAAACAGAAATGTGCTACCAAGCCACAAATAGATAAGAACAAACCTTAAATACATATTACTAAGTGAAAGAAGTTAACCTGAAAAGGCTACTAACTGTATGATTTCAACTATACGACATTCTGGAAAAGGCAAAACTGTGGAGACAGTAAAAGATCAATGATGACCTGGGGTTGAGGGGCTGTGGACAGGAATAAACAGGTGGAGCACAGATGATTTTTAGGGCAGTGAAAATATTGTGTATGATACTATACTGATGGATGTATGTTGCACATTTTTCTGAAACCCATGTAATGTACAACCCCAAGACTGAACAATAATATAAACTATGAACTTTGGGGCAATTATGATGTGCCAGTGTAGGTTCATCAATAGTAACAGATGTACTCTATGGGAAGGGGAGATTGACACTGGGAGAGGTGGGGTTAGAGGACATATGGGAACTCACTGTACCTTCCTTGCAATTCTGCTATGAACTTAAAACTTCTCTAAAAAAAATTCTTTAAAAAAAAATGGAGGGAATTATTACCACAGATCCAACAGATCTAAAATGACAATAAAAGAATGCTGTGGACAATGTCATAACAAAAATTTCAACAATTTGGATGAAATGAACAAATTTCTCCAAAAAATACAAGTTACAAAAATTGACATGAGAAATAACAGAAAATCTGAATATCCCTACATCTATTTTAAAAATTAAATTTGTCAAAAGCTTCCCCAAAAGAAAATTCCAGGACTCATGAATATAAACCCTAAAATTCTTAACAAAATATTAGTAAATCAAATTAGATACAGCTCATAAGAAGTTTGATCAGGTTGGGCACAGTGTCACACCTGTAAATTCAGCATTTGGGGAGGTCAAAGAGAGAGGACTACTAGAACTCAGGAGTTCCAGACTAGCCTGAGTAACACAGACCTCACCTCTACTAAAAAGAAAAAAAAAATTGGCTGAGCAAGGTGGCATGGGCCTATAGTCCCAGCTACACAGGAGGCTGAGGCAGAGTAATATCCTGAGCCCAGAGGTCAAAGCTGCAGTGAACTGTGATTGTGCCACTGTACTCCAGCGTGGGCA
>NW_006974077.1:0-788 GCF_000164805.1 Carlito syrichta | reverse complement strand
CCCCAGTGGTTGGTGGTGGAGTCTTTGTCAAGGATGAATTGGTTGAGAAATTGAGGTTTTGCTTCTGTAATCTCAATTTCATTCTATTGGTATATATGCTTGTTCTTGTACCAATACCCGGCTGTTTTGATTATTGTAGCTTTATAGTAAAGTTTAAAGTCTGGGAGTGTGATACTTCCTGCTATTATTTATTTATTTATTTATTTATTTATTTATTTATTTATTTATTTATTTATTTATTTTGACTGAGGATTGTGTTGGCAATTCGTGGTCATTTATGTTTCCATACGAATTCCTGTATTGTTGTTTCTAGGTCTGAGAAGAATATTGCTGGTAATTTGATGGGTGCTGCGTTAAATATGTAGATTGCCTTAGGTAGAATGAACATCTTTTTGTTTTGAGTGGGATTCACACTCAGTCACCCAGACTGGAGTGCAGTGGCTGCTCCCGGCCACCACAGCCTCGACCTGCTGGGCTCCGGCGATCATTCTGCCTCAGCCTTCCGAGTAGCTGGAAATACAGATGTGCGCTACCACGCCCAGCTAATTTTTGATTTATTTTGGAGATGAGATCTCGCCAAGTTGCCCAGGCGGGTCTCGAATCCGCGGGCTCAGACAATCCACTCACCTTGGCCTCCCAAAGTGCTGGAATTACAGACTGAGCCACAGAGTCCGGCCGAATGAACATCTTAACAATGCTGGTTCTTCCAATCCATGAGCATGGAATAAATTTCCACTTGTTTGTGTCATCTTTGATTTCTTTGATCAGTGTTTTGTAGTTTTCGTTGT
>NW_006974076.1:0-4973 GCF_000164805.1 Carlito syrichta | reverse complement strand
CGGTTCCTCAATCAAAAAATCTACATGACTTCTTACTAAGGGCTACAAAAGAATCAGCATTTCGAAACAGGAATCAAGGGAAAGAGAGTCCTCACATACAGGACACTACATGACCTCCAACTAAGTACAAATAAAGAATTATTGCTGTACGCGCCCTCAATCCCAAAAAATCCCAGGTTGTCTGCTGGGACAAACAATAAACAGATCTTCGAGCTCCGCACATGTTTCAGAGCAATTTAGGATTCGGATATTATGAATCGGTCATTTCACGACTCCAGCAACATTCTGGTCCTCTTAAAAGTTGTAAATGTTATTGGGCACTCCAAGTTCATTAGTTTCCTCAGAACAACTAAGGCCAGATTCCAGGACAAAAAGAGTCTTCTTGCCATATTTGGATGTAACTCTGGTCTTCAGTTGAACCCTGTAATCCTTCCCCTTTCATGTCTCTTTTTATATTTAGAAGGGACAAGGGATTTGCACTTGCCAAATGTGTACTATGTACTTTTAATGGTAACCAGGAATCATGGAATCCACGAACCTAGGAGACTTCTGGGCATCTGTCTTTTGAAATATTGAATTTAGAAGCTAAATGTAAAGGAAAAATCAGGGATTCTTACTGAGAATTAAAAGGAAATCCGGTTCTAGGACTTCTCATTTTCCGGAATCTACAGGGCCTCTTGATAAGGTTTAATTAGCAATCTGGGCTTCTGGGTCCCTACATTTTCAGAGCTACTTGCTCTGTGGATACGCTAAATCTGTCATTAAAGATCCTCAGGCTATTTCTGGTCCTCTTGTTGGTTGTAATCAAGGATTTGGCCCTAGAAATTCTTTGGATTCCTGGGACCGTCTACGACCATAATCATATTACCCAGAATCAAAAGGTATATTTTTACAAAATTCCTCGATTCAGGTGACCTTAGAGTACAGAAAATTCTTGTGTGTGGGCAGGTAGGAATTCGCATTTTGGGTTTGGAATATTCCATATTTTGGGGAAATCTTGTTAAGGGGAACCAGGAATCCTGGATTCCAGTTCCCAAAGAATATTATGGACGTCTTTCTCTTGATATCTAAAAAACTGGAATTCTTGGTCACCAGGATATGTCTCAGCATCCTACAGAGTGAAGAAGGAAGGTGGGTAATGGAGGTCGTCATATACAGGAAACTACACGTCATAATGCTAAGGAAGTATAAGGTATCTTCCTTATATAAGTCCTCAATCCCCGAAACTACTGGCCACCTTCCTAAGACGTAACCACGAATCAAGTTTTTGAAGTAGGGATCTCGGTAATGGGAGTCCTCACATAAAGGAAACTTCACTGCCTATTGCTGAGTAAGAATGAGGAATCTGCGTTTCTCGGCACTTCAATTCCAAAAAAGGTTAAGGTCATCTAACTATGAGCTAAACATGAATCATGGTGTTTTCGAGCATGAATCTGGAAAATGGAATCCTTATTTAAAAGCAACTACATGACCTTTTGCTAAGAAAGAATAAGGAATCTGGGTTACACGAGTCCTCAATCCCAAAATTCCACAGACCATCTTGGAAAGATCTAAAAAGAATCAGGGTTTTGAAGCAGGATGTATCTATTGAGAGTCTTAATATACAGAAAAATACACAGCCCCTTGCCAAGGAAGAAAAATAATCGGGGTTATAGCAGTCCTCTGTCCTTAAAATAAACAGGCCAACAGTTTTGGGCTAAACAAGAATCAGGGTTTAGAAGCTGGAACATAGGTAATAGAAGTCCTCATATGCAGAATCTACATGATCTCTAGCTAAGAAGAATGAAGAAACGTCTTTTACATGGTTCCTACATCACAATATCTACATGACATCTTGCTAAAGCCAAAACCAGAATCAGGGGTTTCAAACAGTATTCTGGGGAAAGGGAGTCCTCATATACAGGACATTACACGGTCCCTCGGTAAAGAAGGAAAAGTAATCTGTGATACCCAAGTCCAGAATCCGAAAAATTCTCAGTGTGTCTTGCTTCGGTATAAACAAGAATGAAGGCGTAGAGCTCGTCTCATGTTTCAGAGATATTTGGCTTGTGGGTATTATGAATCAGTCATTTCAGGACACCATCAAAATTCTAGTCCTCTTGAGAGTTGTAATCAGGTATCTTGTAGTACAAATCCCTTAAGTTTCTCGGGCAATTAAGGCCAGATTCCCGAAAAAAATGTATCATATTGCCAAATTTGGATGTAACTGTGGTCTTAAGATGAACTTGGTAATCCTTACATTTCCATTTCTACTTTATTTGTAGAGGGGCCGAGGGTTTCGCACTTGCCAAATATTTAGTACGAATTATTAAAATGTAACCAGGATCCATGGATTCCAAGTCCCTAGGAACATCTAGGCATCTGAATTTTGTACACAGAGTTTTGGAATCCCCATGGAGAGAGAAATTCAGGGCATCTTGCTGAGAACGAAAAGGGATTCTGGTTCTTGATAAGGTTTAATCAGAAATCTGGGCTTCTATGTCGCCACATTTTTAGTGTGTCTTTTGAAAAGGGACCAGGAATCTTGGGTTACAATTCCTAAATAAATTTATGCGAGTCTTTCTCGTGATATCCAAGCAACTGGAATTCTAGGTCACCATGAAATATCTTGGCGTCTTGCTGAGAATGAAGCAGGAATTTCAGTAATGGGAGTCCTCATATACAGAATACAACACGACCTGTTGCTACGGAAGAATAAAGAATCTTGGTTACAGGAGGCCTCCATCCCAAAAACCTACAGACCCTCTTGCTAAGAGATAAACACCATTCGGATTTTGGGAGTAGGAATCTGGATAATGGGAGTCCTCATACACAGGAAACTGCACTGCCTCTTTCTAAAGCAGAATAAGGAATCTGGTTTACACGTGTCCTCCACCCCAATAAAACTTCAGGGTTTCATGCTAACGGCTAAACACGAATTTGGGTTTTTGAAGCATAAACTAGGGAAATGAAATGCTCATATACAGACAAATGCACTGACTTTTCCTAAGAGTATAAGGAATGTGGGTGACATTTTTTCTCAATCTCCAAAAAATATACGTCATCTTCCTAAGATCTAAACAAGAATCAAGATTTCGACGCATGTATCTGTGAAGAGGAGCACTCATATACAGGTAACTGCACAGTTGTTGCTAAAAATAAAGACTCTGGTTTATACAAGTCTTCACTCCTGAAAATCTACAGGGCATCTTGCTGATGGCTAAAGAAGTATGAGGGATTCGAGGCATGAATGTGGGTATTAGCAATCCTCATACAGGAAACTACATGGCCTCTTGCAAATAAAAGAGAAGAAATCTATTTTCCACGATTCCTGTATCAAAAAATTTACATGACTTCTTACTAAGGGATAAACAAGAATCAGGGTTTCGAAACAGGAATCAAGGAAAAGAGAGTCATCACATACAGTACACTATATGACCTCCAACTAAGTACGAATAAAGAATCATTGTTGTTCGCGCCCTCAATCCAGAAAATTCCCAGCTTGTGTGCTATGGGGCAAACAAGAAACAGGTCTTCGAGCTCCCTAAATGTTTCAGAGAAATTTAGCTTTCGGATAATATGAATCGGTCATTTCAGGACTTCAGCAACATTCTGGTCCTCTTAAAAGTTATAAATGGTATTGGGCCCTCCAAGTCCTTTAGGTTCCTCAGAACATCTAAGGCCAGATTCCAGGACAAAAAGAATCTTCTTGCCATATTTGGATGTAACTCTGGTGTTAAGGTGAACCGTGTAATCCTTCCCCTTCTATGTCTCATTTTATTTTGAGAAGGGACAAGTGTTTTGCACTTCCCAAATGATTACTCAGTACTTTTAATGGCAACCAGGAATCATGGAATTCACGAAACTAGGAAACTTCTGGGCATCTGTCTTTTGATATACTGAATTTGGAACCGAAAACGATAGGAAAAATCCGGGAATCTTACTAAGAATAAAAAGGAATTCTGGTTCTAGGAATTCTCATTTTCCGTAATCTTCAGGGCCTCTTGATAAGGTTTAATCAGCAATCTGGTCTTCTGGGTATCTACATTTTCAGGGCTACTTGCTCCGTGGATATGGTAAATCTGTCCTTACAGATCCTCCGGATATTTCTGGTCCTCTTGTTAGATGTAATCAAGGATTTGGCCCTAGAAATCCTTTTGTTTCCTGGGACCATCTACGACCATAATCATATTCCCCAGAATCAAAAGGAATATTGGTACAAAATTCCTCGATTCAGGTGACCTCAGAGTACAGAAAATTCTTTTGGGTGGGCAGGTAGCAATTGGGGTTTTAGGTTGGGAATATTCCAAATTTTGGGGAGATCTTGTGAAGGGGACCAGGAATCTTGGATTCCAGTTCCCAAAGAACATTATGAACGTCTTTCTCTTGATATCCAAAAAACTGAAATTATCGGTCACCAGGAAATGTCTCGGCATCCTGCAGTGTGAAACAGGAAGCTGGGTAATGAAGGTCATTATATACAGGAAACTACACGTCATATTGCTAAAGAGGTATAAGGAATCTTCCTTATATGTGTCCTCAATTCCAAAAACTACAGGCTGTCATCCTAAGATGTAACCACGAATCAGGTTTTTGAAGTAGGAATCTGGGCAAGTGGAGTCCTCACATAAAGGAAAGTTTACTGCGTATTGCTAAGTAAGAATAAGGAATCTTTGTTACTTGGGTCCTCAATCCCAAAAAAGCTTAAGCTCATTGTGCTATGGACTAAACACGAATCACGGTGTTTTCGAGCATGAATATGTAAAGTGGAGGACTTATTTACAGGATACTACATGACCTTTGCCTAGAAACTATAAGGAATCTGGGTTAAACGAGTCCTCAGTCATAAAAATCTACAGAGCATATTGGAATGTTTTAAATAGAATCAGAGATTCAAAGCAGGAGGTATCTAATGAGAGTCCAAATATATAGGAAAATACACAGCCCCTTGCCAAGGAAGAAAAAGAATCAGGGTTATAGCAGTCCTCCGTCCT
>NW_006974075.1:0-4419 GCF_000164805.1 Carlito syrichta | reverse complement strand
TAGCACCAGATGACACTAAAAAGGCAAGTAGTATCAGACGACTCTAAGAAGGCAAGGAGTATCAGACACTAAGAAGGCAAGTAGTATCAGACGACACTAAGAAGGCAAGAATTATGAGATGACACTAAGAAGGCAAATAGTATCAGACGTCACTATCAAGGCATGTAATAACAGAAGGCACTAAGAAAGCAAGTATAATCAGACTGCACTAATAAGGCAAGGAGTATCAGACGGCACGAATTAGGCCTATAGTATCAGACGGCACTAATAAGGCATGTAGTATCAGACGGCAGTAATATGGCAAGAAGTATCAGACGTAACTAATAAGGCAAGTAGTATCAGATGGCACTAATAAGGCAAGTAGGACTAGGCGGAAACAATAAGGTAAGTAGGACCAGATGACAGTAAGAAGGCAAGGAGGACGAAACGGCACTAATAAGGCAAGTAATATCAGATGGCATTAATAAGGCAAGAAGTATCAGTCGGCACTAGTAATCCAAGTAGTACCAGATAGCAATAATAAGGCACGTAGTATCAGAGAGCACTAAGGCAGCAAGTAGTATCAGATGGCACTATTAAGGCATGTAGTATCAGACGGTCCTTATAAGACAAGAAGTATCAGATGGAAATAATAAGGAATGTAGTATCAGACAGCACTAAGACGGAAAGTAGTATCAGATGGCACTAATATGGAAAGGAGTTACAGACGGCACTAATAAGGCATGGAGTATCTGACGGCACTAATAACTCAAGTAGTATCTGATGACACTAATAAGGCAAGTAATATCAGATGACACTAATAAGGCAAGTAATATCAGATGGCACTAATAAGGTAAGTAGTATCAAATGGCAAAAATAAGGCTTGTAATATCAGGCGGTATTAATAAGACAAGTGATATCAGACGTCATTAATAAGGCAAGGAGTTTCAGACAGCACTAATAAGGCAAGGAGTATCAAAAGTCACTAATAAGGCAAGGAGTAACAGATGGCTGAAATACGGCAAAGAGTATCAGATGGCACTAACAAGGCAAGGAGTATCAGACGGCATTAAAAGGCAAGTAGTATCAGATGGCACTAAAAGGCAAGGAATATCAGATGGCACTAACAAGCTAAGAAGTATCAGACGACAATAAGAAGGCAAATAGTATCAGATGACACTAGCAAGACAACTAGTATCAGACGACACTAAGAAGGCAAGTAGTATCAGACGGCATTAAAAAGGCAAGTAGTATCTGATGACGCTAAGAAGGCAAGTAGTATCAGACGACACCAAGAAGGCAAGTAGTGTCAGACGACACTAAGTAGGCAAGTAGTATCAGACGGCACAAATAAGGAAAGTAGTATCACACGGCACTAACAAGGCAAGTAGCATCAGGCAACAGTAAGAAGGCAAGTTGTATCAGATGGCATTAAGAAGGCAAGTAGTATCTGTTGAAACTAAGAGGGCAAGTAGTATCAGACGACACTAAGAAGGCAAGTAGTATCAGACGACACTAAGAAGGCAAGTAGTATCAGACGAGACTAAGAAGTGAAGTAGTATCAGACGACAGTAAGAAGGCAAGTAGAATCAGACGACACTATGAAGGCAAGTAGTATCAGACGACACTAAGTAGGCAAGTAGTATCAGAGGACACTAAGAAGGCAAGTAGAATCAGACGACACTAAGAAGGCAAGTAGTATCAGACGACACTCAGAAGGCAAGTAGTGTCAGACGACACTAAGAAGGCAAGTAGTATCAGACAGCACTAAGAAGGCAACTAGTATCAGACGACACAAATAAGGCAAGTAGTTTAGAGGGCACTAAGAAGCAAGTAGAGTCTGACGGCAGTAGAAAGGCAAGCACTATCAGACGACACTATTAAGGCAAGTCGTGCTAGATGGCACTAATAAGGTAAGTAGTACCAGACGAACATAATAAGGCAATTAGTATCACACGACACGATTAAGGCAAGGAGTGTCAGGCAGGAATCATAAGGCAAGTAGTATCAGACGGCACTAATAAGGCAGGGATTATCACATGACACTAGTAAGGCAAGTAAGGCATGTAGCATCACACAACACTAATAAGGCACGTAGTATCACACGACACTAATAATACAAGAAGTATCACATGGCACTAACAAGGCAAGTAGTATCCCATGACACTAATAAGGCAAGTAGGATCGGACAGCACTAATAAGGCAAGTAGCATCAGACGGCACTAATAAGGCAAGTAGTTTTAGACGGCACTAATAAGGAAAGTAGTACAAGTTGGCACAAATAAAGTAAGTAGAATGAGACAGCACTAATAAGGCAAGAAGCATCAGGCGGCACTAAAAAGGCAAGTAGTATCAGACGGCACTAATAAGGAAAGTAGTATCAGACAGCACTAGCAATGTAAGTAGTATCAGACGGCACTCAAAACGCAAGTAGTATGAGACGACACTAAGAAGGCAAGGAGTATCAGCCGACACTAAGACGGCAAGGAGTATCAGACCACACTAAGAAGGTAAGTAGTATCATTTGACATTAAGAAGGTAAGGAGTATCAGAAGGCACTAATAAAGCAAGTAGTATCAGACGGCTCTAATAAGGCATGGAGTATCAGATGGCAGTAAAAAGGCAAGAAGAATCAGATGGCACTATTGGGCAAGGGGTATCAGACGGCACTAATATGGCAAGGAGTATCAGACGGCACTAATAAGGCAAGGAGTATCAGACGTCACTATTAAGACAAGGAGTATCAGACAGGAATAATAAGGCGAGGAGTATCAGACGGCACTATTAAGGCAAGTAGTATCAGACGACAGTAACAAGGCAGGTAGTATCAGATGGAGCAAACAATGCAAGTAGTACGAGACGGCACTAACAAGGCAATTAGTATCAGACGGAACTAATAAGACAAGTAGTATCACACGGCACTAACAAGGCAAGTAGTATCAGGCAACACTGAGAAGGCAAGTAGTATCAGACAGCATAAAGAAGGCAAGTAGTATCAGAGGACTATAAAAGGCAGGTAGCATCATACGACACTAAGAAGGCAAGAAGTATCAGATGGCACTAAGATGGCAAGTAGTATCAGAAGACAATAAAACGACAGTAATTTCAGACGACACTAAGAATGTAAGTAGTATCAGACGGCACTAAGAAGGCAAGTATTATCAGACTGCACTAAGAAGGCAAGTAGTACCAGACGGCACTAAGAAGGAAAGTAGTATCAGACGGCACAAAGAAGGTAATTACTATCAGACAGCACTAAAAGGCAAGTAGTATAAGACGGCACTAAAAAGACAAGTAGTATCAGACGGCACTAAGGAGGAAAGTAGTATCAGACGCCACAAAGTAGGTAAGTACTATTAGACGGCACAAAAATGCAAGTAGTATCAGACGGCACTAAAAAGACAGGTCGTATCAGACGACACTAAGGAGGCAAGTAAAATCAGATGGCACTAAGAAGGGAAGTAGGATCAGGTGGCACTATTAAGGCAAGTAGGATCAGGCGGCACTAATAAGGTAAGTATGGCCAGGCAGCAAAATAAGGCATGTAGTATCAGGAGGCACTAACAAGGCAAGTAGTATCAAACGGCACTAATAAGGCAAGTAGGATTAAACGGCACTAATAAGGCAATTAATATCAGACGGAACTAATAAGGCAAGGAGTATCAGACGGTACTAATAAGACCAGGAGTATCAGATTGCACTAATAAGACAAGTAGGATCAGATGGCACTAATAAGGCAGGTAGGGTCAGAAGGCAATAATAAGGCAAGTAGTATCAAACGGCACTAATAATGGATGTAGGATCAATCGGCACTGATAAAGCAAGTAGTGTCAGACGGTACTAACAATGTAAGGAGAATGAGACGGCACTAATAAAGCAAGTAATATCAGATGGCACTAATAAGACAAGCAGGATCAGATGATCCTAAAAAGACAAGTAGAATCAGTCGACACTAATAAGGCAAGTAGGGTCAGATGGCACTAATAAAGCAAGTAGGATCAGACGGCACTAATAAGGAAAGTAGTATCAGACGGCAGTAATAAACAAGTAGTATCAAACAGCAGTAATAAGGCTAGTAGAATCAAACGTCACTAATAAGGCATGTAGGATCAGACAGGATTAATAAGGCAAGTAGAATCAGATGGCACTAATAAGGCAAGGAGTATCATACGGCACTAATAAGTCAAGTTGTATCAGACGGCACTAATAAGGCAGGTTATATCACACAGCACTAATAAGGCAAGTAGTATCAGTCGGATCTAATAAGGCAAGGAGTATTAGACGGCAGTAATAAGGCAAGGAGTAGCCGATGGCACTAATAAGGCAAGGAGTATCAGATGGCACTAATAACGCAAGGAGTATCAGGCGGCACAATAATGCAGAGAATCAGACAGCACTAGTATGGAAAGGAGTATCAGACGGCACTAATAAGGGAAGCAG
>NW_006974074.1:0-766 GCF_000164805.1 Carlito syrichta | reverse complement strand
TTCCCTTTTTTTTTTCCCAAACAGCCAACCATTCACCACAGAACACAAATGTACCACACAAGACTTTTTCCTATACAATTATTTCTATTTCCTTTATCCTTTCTTACTAAAAACATACCTTATACCAGACACCTTTTTTATACTTTTCTTGACCTCCGAGCTATAACTAAAGCAATAAGTTTATATGCAATGGCAAAGCTTAGATAGGATTCCATGTAGAACAATTAGGGAAATCCAAAGTTAAACAAAAGGCACTCAAAAAGCATAATGGTGAAGGCAAAGAATAATATGAGTTTTAATTTTGTATATAATGTCTCTTTCCAATAATGGAGCTGGATACGTTGGCATAAAAAGGAAGAAGTGTTGAAACATTTTATATACCAGAACACATGGAAGCAACAGCACAGTGAGGGGACTGGATATAATGTCCTGCACCCCACAACCGAAAGGGATGAAGGAAAGATTGGACCGGAAAATTCAAGTAGAGTTGGGCATGTAGCTCTTCCTAAAGTGGTAGACAAAAGTTGAAACGCTTCCCATTTATGTTTGTGATCCTGCATTCTTTTCTCCTTCCTGTCGTTAAAGACTATAAGGGCTGTGTCCAATAGCTTTAGTTATAGGGTTTGTGAGCTATTCTTTCTTTTTAGGAGTTTGTACCTAATGTCTGGTGCCGACTGGGAGAACAAATACAGAGCCAAAAGAGCTTATCCTTCCAGAGAATTTAAATCGATATTAGTAAACTACTGCAATGTCTCAGAGAGGCGAC
>NW_006974073.1:0-730 GCF_000164805.1 Carlito syrichta | reverse complement strand
TGGAGGGTTGGACTGCCAGGAGCACATTCTGACCTGGGAGAGGAGAGCCAGCATGAACCTGGCCAGGGAGCTACAGAATTCCAGCAACAATGTGGGGACATAAATGTGGGGGTTGGGACTGGAAGGTGCTGAGCTTGGGGGACCCTCATATATGGAGGGTGGGGGGGAAGGCCTGAGGGCAGAAGTTTTGCAGGAGAATAGATTCTTTCCATTTTTTCTTTCTACCTTCCTTACTTCCTTTCTTTATTCTTTCTTTCTTTCATTCATTCTTTCTTTCTTTCTTTCTTTCTTTCTTTCTTTCTTTCTTTCTTTCTTTCTTTCTTTCTTTTCTTTCCTCACTAGTTTGCCCAGGATGCCCTTAAACTGCCCAACTCGGGTCACACTCTCAGCCTGGGCCTCTCAAACTGCTGCAATCAGATACTTTCCATTTGGTTGGCATCTTCCTCTTCCTTCCTGGTCTTGAACTCTGGGTCAGACACAAAACTCCCACTGCAGCCTGCCCTCACCCATGGATTTCTGGGTTTTGCTTGGGGTGAGTTGGGCGCTTGCTATTGTGTCCAGCCTCGTCTTGACATCTGAGGCTCTGGCCATCTTCCCATCTCAGCCTCTCTGATGGCCAAGGAGACAAGTGTGAGTCATCTGGCCATCCCCGCCACCCTGAAGGTATGAGAGTCATACCCTCACTTTCCCTGATGTTGCCCCTGGGAGGAGCGAACCGGTCCACCCTGGG
>NW_006974072.1:0-1153 GCF_000164805.1 Carlito syrichta | reverse complement strand
AAACACACTAAAAATGTGGCGACATAGAAGCCCAGATTGCTGATTAAACCTTATCAAGAGACCTTGTAGATTTAGGCGTTTGAGAACTCCAAGAACCAGATTCCCTTTCTGTTCTCAGCAAGATGCCCCGATATTCCCTGTTTCTATGGATTCCAAAACTCTGTATACAAAAATGCAGATGCCCAGATGTTTCCTAAGGGACTTGCAATCCATGATTCCTGGCTTCATTTTAAGAATTCGAACTAAATATTTGGCATCAGCAAAACCCTCGGCCCCTCTCCAAATAAAAGCACAAATGGAAATTTAAGGATTACCAAGGTCTTCTTAAGACCAGAGTTACATCCAAATATGGCAAGAAGATATTTTTGTTCTGAGAATCTGGCCTTAGTTGTCCCGAGGAACATAAGGGACTGGGTACTACCAGACACCCGTTTACAATGCTCCAGAAGATCAGAATGTTGCTGGAGACCTGAAATGACTGATTCATAATACCTACAAGTCAAATATCTCCAAAACATGAGACGAGTTCGAAGCCCTGATTCTTGTTAATCCCGTAGCAAGACACACTGAGAATTTTTCGGATTGGGGATTAGTGTATTACAGATTCCTTATTCTTCCTTAGCGAGGGGCCGTGCAGTGTCCTGTATGAGGATTCCCTTTCCACAGAATCCTGTTTGGAAACCGTGATTCTTGTTTAGCCCTTAGCAAGATGTCATGTAGATATTGTGATGGAGGAACTGTGTAAAACAGGTTTCTTCTTTCTCCATAGAAGAAGATCGTGTAGGTTCTGTATATGAGGGCTCTATTACCTATGATGCATCTTCTAAACCTTGATTTCTGTTTAGCTCACAGCAGATCGCCTGTTGATTTTTAGGACTGAAGACTGCTATAGCCCCAATTCTTTTTCTTCCTTGGCAAGGGGCCATTTATTTTCCTGTATATAAGGACTCTCATTACACAGATCCTGATTCGAATCTCTGATTCTTTTTTAGCCCTTTCCAAGATGCCCTGTAGATTTTTGGGATTGAGGACTCGTGTAACCCAGATTCCATATTCTTTCTTAGCTAACTGTTATGTAGTTGCCTGTATATAAGGACTCTATTTCTCCAGATTCATGCTTAAAACACCCTGATTCGTGTTTAGCCCATAGCAG
>NW_006974071.1:0-529 GCF_000164805.1 Carlito syrichta | reverse complement strand
GGCTGAATCAAGGTAGGAGGTGGTGTGCCTGGAACACAGCACTCATTAGGTCCCTCTGCAGTTGGTGCTATAGGGTATTTCCTCTGGACCACGATCAAGCTCTGAGTACTTCATCTGCCAATTACAGAGATCAGAACTCTGGACCCAGTCTGAAACCACTTCCAGCTCCCTACTGGGTGCTGAAGCTCTCTCTCCAGTAATCTTGCACTCCAGCGGGTCCGGTATGACAGGCGATGGTGTGTATCCTGGCCAAGCGCTGGGAATCAGCTGGATTCAGCAGGCTTTTCTCAGGTGCGTTCTTGGAGGCAGCAGACATTTCCTCACATGATCTTGTGAGCTGCCCTCTAATTTCAGGGTTTTGGGGGCTTGCAGTCGCCCTCAGAGGGGGACCTGGGTGAATGCAATCAAGTATCCCTTCAGAAGGACATTCATGCTCCCATCAGTGCCCACATACTCACACAGGGAGTCTGTACTGTCATTTGCCTCCACGGAGATTCTTACAGCCCGACCTGTCAGCCACCATATTAAG
>NW_006974070.1:0-3373 GCF_000164805.1 Carlito syrichta | reverse complement strand
AAAAGACACCTATGATCTCATCAGGGTCCATCTAGATCATGCAGGAGAATCTCCCAATGTAGAGATCTTTAATTTAATCACATTTGTAAAAGCCCTTTTTCCAGTGAAAGAATCTTTCACAGGTCTCAGGACACAGTTCCCAGTCAGAAGAACTGATCATATCCCATCTTCATATCCACCAACTTTTGGACAAACCCTCCCTTTCCCTGATCCTTGGACTTGAGCTTGATAACATTTTGTCCCCTTACTCATATCTCCTAGTGCCCCCTGACACAATGTAGGCTCCCACTGCCTCTCCCCTCCTGTAATTTTTGCACTAGGAGCCAATATGGCCACTGAGATGTTTGGAAGGCACGGACTTTAACCTGACAATGAATGATGTCCGGTACCGTGTTCTGTGATCAATGACCAGAATCACTTCCTGTTGTGTTTATATAAGACCCAGTGACTTGGAAAGATAAGCTACAGAAGGGTGTTATTGCAAACCTTGGAAGGGATCCTACAGAACACTTGTTACAATATATTTTTCTGGTTCTTTAAATTGATTTTTTTTTGGTTACATCCAAGGTACAAGCTATATTATTGTTGCTCTTGTTGATTTCTCTGTTTTGTCAATTTGGTGATTTCTTGTTTCTCACTGGTGTGGTTGTTTTTGATAATTTCTTTCTAAGCCAATTTTTTTGTTAGATCCAAAGTTCCAGTTGTATTATCTTTGCTATGGTGGATTCCCCTGTTCTGTCATTTTCTTATTGTGTTTTATTTATTTATTTTGTTTGTATATATTGGTGTGGTTTCTTTTGAGAGTTTGTCTGTAATTGATTTTTGTTTGATCAAAAGTTCAGTTTGCATTGTCGTTACTATGGAATTTGCTCTGTTTTTTCATTTGCTTATCATGTTTTATGTTTTGTTTTGTTTTTATAAGTTAGCATGATTGCTTTTTTTTATAGGAAATTTACAGGAAAATCGCTTGTCTATTAGCTCAAAGGTCAGATTGCATTAACATTGCTGTGGTGGTTTCCTCTGTTTTACTTTTTTGCCATGATTTTTAGGTTTTTTGTTTGTTTTTTCTCATTGGTGTGATTACTTTTGAGAGTTCCTCTCTAACTCATTTTTTTTGTTAGATCCATAGGCCAAGATGTAGAATTGATGCCATTACTTTTCTGTTTTGAACTTCCTTTTTGATATAATTGTCTTACAGAGTTTCTCTCTGTAAGCACAGCATGCAACACAGTGGCTTAATTATAGTTTATTGCATCTCTCCCCACTTCTGAGCTCAAGGTATCCTCTTTCCTCAGTCTCATTAAAACCTAAGAAAGCAGGAGTAAAAAGACTACTCCTAGGATTTTAAAATTTTAATTTTGTTTTAATAATTTATTTTGTTTTAGACACTTTAATATCTTTTTCACAATGATGCTTTCCAAGGATTCACTTATTTTTTCTTTTTTCAGATTAGCAAGAACATGTTTTTATATACATTGCATATGGAAAAGATAAAGAACTATTGAGTCAAAACTGTAAGAGAAAGAGGAGCACCTATAAACTGCAGTGACCATTCTTTCAGTCTCAAGACTAGAGAGATCTGACCCAGAGCTTGGATCATACAGGTTAACTGTCAAACCAGGAAATATCCAGCTTATGGTACATGCAGCTCTCTTTTACTCTTTGTGGTGGAGTGTCTCAACTACAGTGTCTTTTAAACTACACTGTTACACTTCTCTGCTCCATTATCTTCATATCTCTCTCTGTCTCTCTCTCTCTCTCTCTTACACACATGGGCACCCAGAGGTTTGGGGACCCTGATTTATGTAATGAAAGAATGTTAAGTGTACCCTAAAGGAACTGAGAACCTTTCTAGTGGATCAAAGTTCTTTTGTGGACACTGTATGTGGAGAGAGACTTTCCCACTATTTACAGAGATCTGAGAGAGTAGTCATCTGTGGAATGGTGGTTTCTGATGCTTTTAGCGGGTGGAGTGTGCCCCAGTGGGCCGGTTTTTATCCTTATATCACATGCAAAGTTGCTTTTACCAGGAGTCTCAAAATACAAGTATTTTTATCAACAATGCCAGCTACTCTAAAGTCATAAGAAAGAACCTACTTGAGTGGTTTAATAGTGTTTTTACTGAAAGATAGAATAGAGGGCTTCCTACAAATCCACATTACTGTGCTTCCCATCTTGAGCAATAGAGACTCAGTTGTTCTCTGTAAATGGGGGACCATTCCTGCATAGAGTGGGAGACTGAGTTGATAGCCTTGGAATGAGAGTAGATATCTACAGCTGAAGTCAAAGGTTGGCTTGGATAATGTTGATGCAGAGGTGCTGCTCACTAGAGCAGAGGTCACTGGAGGAACCATGATAAGAAGTCTTTTCAAATCAGGGCACCAGGAAGACAGCATCCCTGCTGTTGCCCATCGGGTGTCATAAACCTGGGCTAATGGGTAGCTTTCCAGTCAAAGAGTTGGAGTAGGACTGAAGAAAATAAATATAGGTTGGCAGATGCAGACTGACTATTCAGGGTGCCACTGCACTGCACATAAATTTGGTATGGGAAAATAAGAGTGCAGTCATCTTGAAGTTGATGGTGGATCTGAGAGAAACAACCTTAGAAGAGGGAATATTGTCAATGCAAATGACCCCAGGGTCTAAAGTTGGCAATGAAGTCAAGAGAGCAGATGTGTTAACTAAGATGATAGAAATGAATCCTGTGGAATTTGAATCAGATTTGCCAGGGGTAACAGAGTTCATGGTGAAGTGAATGGGATAAGGGGTGAGGACGGAAAAAGACAGATGGGATTCTACACACATGGATATCTAGGATCACCTTCTGCCAAAAAGGGGACTTGGAGGAGATGGGAAAGGGCCTAGGAGGCAGAGGGACAGGGAGAACAATAGAGTCAGCAACCAAGTAGGCCAAGTCAGCAGTTCTAGGAGGAGCTGAGACCAGCAAAGTGCAAGTGACCAAACACAGGGAGTGTGTGTTCTTCCTAGCAGGGGTTGAAAAAAAAAGAATCAGATTGGGTGTCACTGCCACTTGCCATGGTGTTTCTTCTTTACCCTCCAAAGCCTCTGTCTTATCCTCTAAGTGATTGTTATTTTTTTACACTTACTGTTCTTTCCCAAGGTATCTAGCTCTTTCTGTACTGTCATGCAGGGACATTTGGTTTGCAGGAGAAGCACACTTCTATCCCATGACATTTACAGAGGTGGCAGTAGCTGTGGAAGTGACCTTATCCTTGCCAGGGCCTATGACTGGCAGCTCTCAGTAGGGAAGAGCTCCTTGGTGGAATATCTGAGCTTGGTGCTCAGCATCTCCTTCTCCTGCATCAGCATCAGCAGCAAGTCTGGAGAGCTGGACACTCCAACATTTCCTTGG
>NW_006974069.1:0-631 GCF_000164805.1 Carlito syrichta | reverse complement strand
AAGTGCACATGTTCATCCTACAAAAGAGTCATAGATAGATTCTCATACACCGAAAATACTCATAGAGAAGTCCAGAAAGTCATGAAAAGAAACACACAATTACACATGCCCTAAATACAAAAATGGTCCTCCTTCATTCCCCAAATATAAAAATAGACTGCATACACCCCCCAGAAAACACTGTCCCTAACTTCACCCACATGCACAAGCAGATAATCCCTCCCAGTCTGCCAGTACAATCCATTCACTAGCTGTTGTATATGCACATGAACCAGTATACATGTCAAGAACGCAGAAATATTTCTTGCATAACTTCACCCACATTCACAAGCAGATAATCTCTCCCAGTCTGGCAGTAGACACACACAAATTCACAACATTCATGTGGGAAAAATAAAACAAGTAAAATATTCTTCCAAATCTCAAATTACAAACTCCTAACATCAACCATTTGCATATACATCGTGTCATGGATTATAAACTTGGATCCTTCTACGTATAACCGCCCAAAAGAAAGCTGAGGGGTCAGCAAGAAAAACCCTCAGGGCACTTAATGGCTCCTCAAAAATGTTCTCTGTGAGCCAGGCTGTTGAGACTTCCTTTGTAACCTGACCAGTTGTATCTAATAGTC
>NW_006974068.1:0-3297 GCF_000164805.1 Carlito syrichta | reverse complement strand
CTGGTCTGAGCTCCCAGGCTCTGACCATCTTCCCGTCTTGGCCTCCCTGAGTGCCAAGGAGACAGGCGTACATTATCCAGCCATTCCCGCATCCCTGAAAGTCTGAGAATTACACTGTCCCTTTTCCTGAAATGTCCCCTGGGAGAAACGAGTGATTCCACCCTGGGGAATGAGGCAGGTGGAGGAGTGGGTGCTCTGGCAGAGACACACCCCTGCTCCAGACACTCTCCCCAAAGACTATTCAGTGGGTGACTTTGGCCACCCTCTCCAGGGTCCCGGGTTGTCACAAGGTAGAGGGCTTCACGGTGGGGCCTCCAGAGGGGTGTGGAAGCTGGGCATGGGTGCTCACGACTGTCATCCTGGTGCTCTAGGGGGTTGAGGCGAGAGGATGGCTTGAGAACCCGTGTTCGATACAAGCCAGGAAACATTGGTGAGACCTCATCTCTACCAGAAGTCAAAAAAACGAGCTGAGAATGGTGGCCCACACCTGTCATTCCAGTCACTGAGGAGAAACACTGGAGCTCCACTGATGGAGGGTGCGGTGTCCGAAAGTGAGCCCCTGCACACCAGCCTTGGTGAAAGAGTACGACTCTGACTAAGAATAATAATACAATCCGGGCTCGATGGCTCAGCCTGTAATCCCATGCCTTTGGGAGGCTGAGGTGAGTGGATTGCCTGAGCCCGTGGGTTCGAGACCTACCTGGGCAGTGAGACCTCATCTCTACAATAAATCAAAAAATCAGCCGGGCGTGGTAGTGCATGCCTGTAATTCCAGCTACTTGGAAGGCTGAAGTGGAAGGATCACCGGAGACCTGCAGGGCGAGGCTGAGGTGGCCAGGAGCGGCCACTGCACTCCAGTCTGGGTGACCGAGTGAGACTCCAACTCAGAAAAAACACCCCAAACAAAACAAAACAAAAGAATAATAATACCAATCACCACCACCACCACAACACAGAATGGGATCAGGGTCTCAGACTGGCATCCCCACCCTTCTGAAACCCAGGTGAGTGGAGACCTGAGCCTGTGGGTTCGACACCAGCTCAGACACAGGGTGAGACCTCATCTCAGTCATCAAAAGTAAATCAAAGATTAGCCAGACATGGTGGTGCAGGCATGTGGTTCCATGCACTCAGAGGGCCAGGGTGGTTGGATCACCTGAGCCCGGCAGGTGGAGTCCTCGGTGGCTATGATCATGCCTCTGTGCTCTAGTCTGGGTGACAGGGTGGGTTTCTGACTCCAAATAATAATGATCACGACAACCCACACCACCACCCCTGCCACACAACCTGAGGAGTCACCCTCAGGGATAGGAGAGGAAAAGGCACTTTCTGCCCTGTCATTCACAGGAGGTTTCAAAGGTGGACACGAGGCACATCTGTCCCATGCATTTGGCCATATGCCTCAGAATTCCTGCCTCCATCTCCCACACTCAGGCCCCACAGCAAAGACGTGTGTGAGCACATGGAACAGAGGGCCCTGAGCTAGGGCAGCCATCGGGTACAGAGCGATCAAGTCCTTACGACAATGCCATGGCCAGCCCAGGTTCTGGACACCCTGTCTTCAACCTTCGGGCAGGGGGAGAGCCCCTTCCTCTCCTGATATCTCCATCTTCCCCTGCCCACTCGGACCTTTCCCTGGAGAGCAGTGGACACAGGTTGTGACACACGTGGTAGGCATCTGTTTTGTTGCCAGGGTCTCCGTCACCTGAGCAGGGGTGCAGTGGCACAATCGTGGTTCCCTGGGCCTCAACATGCACGGTGCAGGAGGTTCTCCCATCTTGGGCCCCGAGCAGGCAGGACTCCAGGGACCACCACACCTGACTAAATTTTTGGGGCCTCTCTCTGAGACGAGGTCTGGCCACGTTGCTGGGCTCGTCTCCGACCCCTGGTCCCAGGCAGACTCCAGTCTCAGCCTCCCAGGGTGCAGGGCTTATGGCCATGAGCCACGATGCCCGACCTGGACTCACACATTCTGTCGACAGGGGCGTCTTGCATGTTCTGTAGCCGGGACCATGCCTGACTCCAGTGATTGCATTATGGGGAGTGACAAGGTCTTGCCAAGTGTCCCAGGCTGGTCTCCAACTCCCAATCTCCAGTGTTCCCCCACCTCGGCCTCCCAAAGCCACAGTATAATTTTCTGCTGATCCACCATATTTCAGGAACGTTAGGCCTAAGGCTGGAGCCTCCTTCCCAAATGATCTCTGTCTGTTCATGATGATCCCAACTCCATACACAAATGGATGCTCTTCTTTTATTCCTTTTACATTTTTCTTTGAGTCAGAGTCTCACTCGGTCAACCAGGCTGGAGGCCGGTGGCTTGCTCCCAGCCATCACAGCTTTGGCAGACCAGGCACCAGTGAAAATTTATCGGGCCTTCCAAAGAGACAGAAGGACGGACCAACACCACCATGCCTGGCTCGTTTGGGATGCAGGGTACAGACGAGGTCTTGTCAAGGTGCCCTGGCAGGTCTCGGTCCATGGGCTCAGGCCGGCTGCTGACCTCAACCTCCCACAGTGCTGGCATGATTAGGCTGAGCCCCTAGCCTGGCCTCGATCCTTCGTTGAAAATGAACCAGAAGACTTTGCAAGGCTGCCCCCACTTGAAATCCCAGTGGTCTGGAAGGCCGAGGCAGGAGGATGACTGGAGCCCAGGAAGATGACTGGAGTCAAGGCTAGCCTGGTTGATGAGGGAGACCCATAATCCACACCCTTACAAACAGGGCATCTGGGTACCAGGTGCCCACATCCCGGCCACTCCAGAGGCTGATGCAGGATGGTCACTGGAGCCTGTGTGTTTGAGGCTGGTGGTGAACAATGGTTGTGTCCCTGGTACCCAGCTGGGTCACAGAGCCAGACTCTGTCTCCAAAAACATCAGAATCGTACACTGATTGAAAGCTGTGTTGGGTATTTTCACAGGGTGACTGGCATTAGAGCCAGGAAAAATTGAATTGGGCGGGAGAAATGTCCCTGGGTGAGGGATGTGTCCCTGGCCTTACTTGGCCGAAGGTCCTCAATGCTGAGTTGGGAGGTCAGCCTGCCTGGAGCACATTTCACACCTTGAAGAGGAGAACAGGCAGGAACCCTGCCAAGGAGCCTTGGGAAATACCACACCAATAAAGGGAAGACATATGGGGAAGTTGGGGCTGGAAGGTGTCGAGTTTGAGGGACCCTCAAATGTGGGGGTGGGAAAAGGGGGGAGGATTGAGGGCAAAATTTTGCAGAAAATGGATTTCTTTCTTTCTTTCTTTCTTTCTTTCTTTCTTTCTTTCTTTCTTTCTTTCTTTCTTTCTTTCTTT
>NW_006974067.1:2060-7085 GCF_000164805.1 Carlito syrichta | reverse complement strand
TATCCGATGACATGATTGAGACAATTAGCATACGACGAAACGAATAAGACAATTCGTATCCGATGACACGAATAAGACACTTAATATCCGATGACACCAATAAGACAATCAATATCCAATGAAACGAATAAGACAATCAGTATCCAACGAACCAAATAATACAATCAGTATCCGACGAAACGAATGATACAATCAGTATCCGACGACACTAAAAAGACAATTAGTATCTGTTGACATGAATAAGAAAATTAGTTTCCGTCGACACAAATAAGGCAATTAGTATCCGGCAACAAGAATAGGACAATTAGTATCCAACGACACGGAAAAGAAAATTAGTGTCCGGCAACACGGTTCAGACAATTAGTATCTGGCGACACGAATAAAGCAATTAGTATCCAGTGACACGAATAAGACAATTAGTAACCAGCGACACGAATAAGACAATTAGTATCCGACGACACGAATAAGACAATTAGTATCCGAAGACACGAATAAGACCATTGGTATCTGACAACACGAATGAGACAATTAGTATCCGATGTCTGAATAAGTCTATTAGTATCTGTTGACACGAATAAGACAATTAGTATCCGATGACACGAATATGACACTTAATATCCGATGACACGAATAAGACAATCAGTATCCGATGAAACGAATAACACAATAAGTATCTGATGAAACGAATAATACAATCAGTATCCAATGTAACGAATAATACAATCAGTATCCAATGACACAAATAAGGCAAATAGTATCCGGTGACACGAATAAGACAATTAGTATCCGGTGACACGACTAAGAAAATTAGTATCTGGCGAACTAATAAAATTAGTATCCAGCAACACGAGTAAGAAAATTAGTATCCGGTGACATAAATAACACTATTAGTATCTGGCGACACGACTAAGAAAATTAGTATCCGGCAACCAAATAAGACAAATAGTATCTGGCAACATGAGTAAGACAATTACAATCTGACCACAAGAATAAGACATTTAGTATCTGATGACACATATAAGACAATTATTATCCGACGACACGAATAAAACATTTATTGTCCGAATTAGTATCCGAGGACACGAATGAGGCAATTAGTATCAGACAACACGAATGAGACAATTAGTGTCAGACGACACGAATACAATTGGTGTCAGACGGCAAAAATAAGACAAGTAGTATCTGACGACACAGATGAGACAATTAGTATCAGATGGCACAAATAAGACAATTAGCATCTGACGACACAGATGAAACAATTAGTATAGATGACACAAATACGACAATTAGTATCCGATGACACGAATACAAAAATTAGTATTCGACGACACGAAAATGACTATTGCTATCCGGCGAAACGAATAAGACAATTGGTATCCGGCGATATGAATAAATCAATTGGTATTTGACGGCAAAGTAAGACAATTGGTATCCGATGACATGATGAAGACAATTGGTATCTGATGACTCGAACAAGACAATTGGTATCTGACGACATGAATAAGACAACTGGTATCCGAAGACAAGAAGAAGACAATTAATATCCGATGACACGAATGAGAGAATTAGTATCTGACGTTACGAATAAGTCTATTAGTATACGGTGACACGAATAAGACAATTAGTATCCGGCGACACGAATAAGTCAATTAGTATCCGGTGATACGAATAAGACAATTAGTATCCAACAACATGAATAAGTCTATTAGTATCCAAAGACACGAATAAGACAATTAGTATCCGATGACACGAATAAGACACTTAATATCCCAAGACACGAATAAGACAGTCAGTGTCCAATGAAAAGAACAAGACAATCAGTATCCGATGACACGAATAAGACACTTAATATCCGAAGACACGAATAAGACAGTGTCCGACGAAACGATTAAGACAATCAGTATCCGACAAAACGAATAATACAATCAGTATGTGACGTAACAAAAAATACAATCAGTATCCGACGACACGAAGAAGACAATTATTATCCAGTGACACGAATAAGACAATTAGAATCCGGCGTCATGAATAAGAGAATTACTATCCTGTGACACGAATAAGAAAATTAGTATCCGGTGACCTAATAAGATAATTAGTATCCGGCGACAAGAGTAAGACAATTAGTACCCAGCGCCACGAATAAGACAATTAGTATCTGGCGACACAAATAAGACAATTAGTATCGGGCAATATGTGTAAGACAATTAGTAACTGACAACACAAATAAGACAATTAGTCCAGCGACACCAATAAGACAATTATTATCCGATGACACATTTAAGGCAATTATTATTCGACGACATGAATAAGACCAGTAGTATCCGACAAGAATAACACCATTAGTATCTGATGACACGAATAAGACAATTAGTATCCGATGAACGAAAAAGACAATTAGTATCCGACGACACGAATGAGACAAATAATATCCGTTGACACGAATGAGACAATTAATATCCGGTGATAAGAATGAGACAATTAGTACCCGGCGAGACGAATAAGATAATTAGTATCAGGTGTCACGAATAAGGCAATTAGTATCCGCAACACGAAGAAGACAATTAGTATCAGGCGACACGAATAAAACAATTAGTATCCGACAACATGAATAAGACAATTACTACCCAAAAAACGAATAGGACAATTAGTATCCGACGACACGAATAAGACCATTAGTATCCGATGACATGAATGAGACAATTAGTATCCGCCGACATGAATAAGACAGTTAGTATCCGACGACATGAATAAGAATTAGTATTGGGTGACACGAATAAGACAGTTAGTATCCGGCGATCCTTCTAAGACAATTAGTATCCGACATGAATCAGAAAATTAGTATTCGGTGACAAGCATAAGACAATTAATATCCGGTGACATGAATAAGACAATTAATATCCGGAGACAAGAAAAAAACAATCATCTGACGACAGGATTAAGACAATTTGTATCCAGTGACACGAATAAGACAATTTGTATCCGGTAACACGACTAAGACAATTAGTATCCAGCGACACGAATAAGACAATTAATATCAGGTGACATGAATAAGACAATCAGGGTCCGACGACATGAATAAGATGATTAGTATCTGACGACACAAAAAAGACAATTAGTATTTGATGACACGAATAAGGCAATTAGTATCCGAATTAGTATCCGAAGACACTAATAAGACAATTAGTATCTGACGAGACAACTAAGACAATTACTATCCAATGACACGAATATGACAATTAATATCCGACGACACGAATGAGACAATTAGTATCCGACAACACGAATGAGACCATTAGTATCCGAGCAAACGAATAAGACAATTAGTATTCTACGACACGAATAAGACATTTAGTATCCGAATTACAATCCTAAGACACGAATAAGACAATTAGTATCTGATGACACGAATACCACAATTAGTATCTGATGACACGAATAAGACAATTAGTATCCGACGACACGAATAAGACAATTGGTATATGGCGACACGAATAAGACAATTGATATCTGACGACACGTATAAGACAATTGGTATCTGACGACACAAATAAGACAATTGGTATCCGATGACACAAATAAGACAATTGGTATCTGACGACATGGATAAGACAATTGGTGTCCGATGACACGAATAAGACAATTTGTATCCGGCGACACGAATAAGACAATTGGTGTCTGGTGACACCAATATGACATTTCATATTCGACAACACGAATAAGACAATTAGTATCCGATGACACGAATACGAGTATTAGTATCCGACGACAAGAGTAAAACAAATAGTATACGGCTACACGAATAAGAACTTTAGTGTCTGACGTCAAAAATGAGAAAAGTAGAATCCGACGACACGATTAAGACATTTAGTATCTGATGATACGAATAAGACAATTAATATCCGACGACATGTGTAAAACAATCAGTAATCAATGAAACGAATAAGACAATCAGTATCCGACGAATCAAATAATAAAATCAATATCTGACAAAACGAATAATACAATCAGTATACGATGACACGAATACGAAAATTAGTATCTGGCGATACGAATAAGCACATTAGTATCCGGTGACACGAATAAGACAATTAGTATCAGGGTACACGTATGAGACAATTAGTATATGGCGACACGAATAAGAGAATTAGTATCCGGCGACACGAATAAGACAATTAGTATCCAGCAACATGAATATGACAATTAGTATCCGGTGACACGAATAAGTCAATTAGTATCTGATGACACGAATAAGACAATTAGTATCCGAAGACAGGAATAAGACAATTAGTATGTGATGATACGAATAAGACAATTGGAATACGACAACACGAATAAGACAATTACTGTCTGACGAGACGAATAAGACAATTAGTATCTGACTACACGAATAAGACAATTAGTATCCAGTGACACGAATAAGACAATTAGTGTCTGATGACACGAATAAGACAATAAGAATCCAGTGACACGAATAAGACAATTAGTATCCGAAGACACAAATAAGAAAATTAGTATCTGACGACACGGATAAGACAATTAGTATCCGACGACATGAATGAGACAATTAGTATGCAGCGACACGAATAAGACATTATCCGGCAACAAGAATAAGACAATTAGTATCCGGCAACACGAATAAGACAATTAGTATCTGAAGACATGGTTAAGACAATTAGTGTCCAGCAACACAAATAAGAAAATTAGTATCCGGAGACACGAATGATACAATTAGTATCCGGCGACAAGAATAAGACAATTAGTATTCGGCGACACGAATAAGACAATTAGTGTACGACGACATGGAAAAGACAATTAGTATCCAGCGAAACGGATAAGACAATAGTATTTGGCCACACGGATAAGACAATTAATATCCGGCAACATGAATAAGACAATTAATATCCAGCAACACGAATAAGACAATTAGTATCCAGTGACACGACTAAGACAATTAGTGTCCGGCGACCCGATTAAGACAATTAATATGCGACGACACGAATAAGACATTTAGTATCTGACGACACG
>NW_006974067.1:0-790 GCF_000164805.1 Carlito syrichta | reverse complement strand
CCGACTAAGACAATTAGTATCCGACGACACGGATAAGACAATTAATATTCGGCAACACGAATGAGACAATTAGTATCCGACAACACTAATAAGACATTTAGTATTCGAATTACTATCCTAAGACACGAATAAGACAATTAGTATCCCTCGACACGAATACCGCAATTAGTATCCGACGACATGAATAAGATAATTAGTATCCGATGACACGAATAAGTCAATTGGTGTCCAGTGACCCGAATAAGACATTTGGTATCCGGAGACACAAATAAGACAATTGGTATCCGACGACACGAATAAGACATTTAATATCCGCTGACACGAATAAGAAAATCAGTAATTGATGAAATGAATAAGACAATCAGTATCTGACGAAACGAATAATACAATCAATATCCGACCAAACGAATAATGCCATCAGTATCCAATGAAACGAATAAGACAATAAGTATCCGCTGACACGAATAAGACAATTAGTGTCCGACGACATGAATAAGACAATTAGTATCCGATGACACGAATAAGACCATTAGTATCCGATGACACGTATAAGATCATTAGTATCTGACGACACAAAAAATACAATTAATATCTGACGACACGAATAAGACAATTACATTCTGATGACACGAATAAGACAATTAGTATCCGGCGACACAAATAAGACAATTAATATCCGACAACACGAATGAGACAATTAGTATCTGACAACATGAATAAGACATTTAATATCCGAGAAACGATAAGACTATTAGTATCTGACGACACAAATAAGACATTTATTATCCGA
>NW_006974066.1:0-710 GCF_000164805.1 Carlito syrichta | reverse complement strand
AACCTCCCATGAACATAAGGCCAGAAAGTGCCTTTCCTCTCCCATCCCTGAGGGTGACTCCTCGTGCTAGGTATTGGTGAGGGGTGGTGGTGGTGGTAGTGATTATTATTATTTGGAGTCAGAATTCTTCTCTGTAGCCCAGGTAAGAAGGCAGGGTCACGCTCAAGGACACTGCAGACTCCACCTTCTGTGCTCATGCAATCCTCCCTCCTCGGATCCCTGAGTGGCTGGAATCACAGACCTGTGCCACCACACCCGGCTAATGTTTGGATTTATTATTGATGGCTGGGACAATTTCTTGCCCCATATCCCAGGCTGATGTCGAAACTTCAGGTTCATGTCGTCCTGCGTCTCTGTAGGGCTGGGATGCCAGGCTGAGACCCTGAGTCTGGCCTCTGGTTTTGGTGGTGGTGGTGCTTGGTATTATTTTTCTCAAACAGAATCCCACTCTGTCACCCAGGCTGGAGCACAGGGGCCCACTCTCTGCCACCACGGCCTCCACCAGAGGGCCACCAGCCATCATTGCCACATGGCCTCCCGAGTGGCCGGATGACAGGTGTGCATCACCATGCTCGGCTCATTTTTTGACTTCTTGTGGAGACACGGTCTTGACAAGTTCCCTGTGCTGGTCTCGAATGTGGGTCTCAGAACTTTCAGAATGCCTCAGCCTTCCAGAGTGCCAGGATGAGGACGTGAGACCCTGCACCTGG
>NW_006974065.1:0-821 GCF_000164805.1 Carlito syrichta | reverse complement strand
TATGATACTACTTTTCTTCTTAGTATCGTGTGATACTAGTGTCTTCTTAGTGTTGTCTTATGCTACTTGCCTTGTCAGTGTCGTCTGATACTACTTGTCTTGTCAGTGCTGTCTGATACTACTAGCCTTTTCAGTGCTGCCTGATAATACTTGACATCTCAGTGCCGTCTGATACGACTTGCCTTCTTAGTGGCGTCTGATACTACATGCTTTCTTAATGCGGTCTGATACTACTTGCCTTTTAATGACGTCTGATACTACTTGCCTTATTAGTGCTGTCTGATCATCCTTGCCTTATTACTTTCGTCTGACACTCCTTGCCTTATTCGTGACTTCTGAAACTCCTTGCCTAATTAGTGCTGTCTGATACTCCTTGTCTTACTTGTGCCCTATGATCCTACTTGCCTTATTAGTCCCGTCTGATTCTACTTGCTATATTAGTGCCGTCTGATACTACTTGCCTCCTTAGTGTCGTCTGTTACTACTTTCCTTCTTAGTTTCGTCTGATACTACTTGCCTTTTAGTGTCGTCTGATAATACTTGCCTTATTAGTGTCATCTGATACTACTTGCCTTATTAGTGTTGTCTGATACTACTTGCCTTATTAGTGTCGTCTGATACTATTTGTCTTATTAGTGTCGTCTGATACTACTTGCCTTATTAGTGTCTTATGGTACTACCTGCCTTATTAGTGTCATCCTATGCCTCTTGCCTTATTAGTGTCTTATGATACTAATTCCCTTATTATTGTCGTCTGCTATTTCTTGCCTTAGTAGTGTCTTATGCTATTACTTGCCTTATTAGAGTCTTATGATCCTACT
>NW_006974064.1:0-740 GCF_000164805.1 Carlito syrichta | reverse complement strand
CCAATGACGTTGGTGTCACCCAATGTTGCTCATCTCCCATTCTGGTTCTACCCTCTCTGTCAGGTTGAGGGCTGGCTTTGGGGGAGTGGGGGAAGCCTGGCAGCTGTTGGATCAGTGAAGTAACAGGGACAGAGCTGGAGAAGGATGTCTTGAGGGGGTGTATGGTAGTTAGGGCCTGGAGAAAGGGAGCCTCTAAGGGAAAACACAGCACTGATGTTTCTGAACCCTTTCGACTTGTTCTCCTTCCATTTCCGAAAGATGAGGAGACTTCTGGCATGAGAGAAGCATCTCAGCTTCATGGTTCCCTGACCTGCATTTTCTCTGTTCTATGTGGAGCCACAAGCCCGCCAGAGGGAGCCATGTGGTCAAGGTGTCCAGCAGGTGACTCCACAGCCACTACTCCTCCGTTGTACCTGCCCGTGGTTGTGTGGGCCTCATTCTTACAGGTGAGTTGTCTTCTGGAATTTTCTTTCTCATGGTGAATCCTGTTGCCGATAAAGCAGCTGACATCATTTTCCTGCATGTTCCAATAACTGCTTTCACCATCCCCTTCATGCCCCATCCTAAAATAATGACAGAGTGTTTATGAATTGTATTGTTCTTTGCAGGTGAATGGATTGCCATCAGCGTTTATATTTAAAAGTTTACACATGTTAAAAAAATGTCCTGTAATGAATACAACGCAGATCTTCTGGGGTTTCTCTGTTTAGAAATGTGAAGTAAGAGGAGTTGGGGGGGAG
>NW_006974063.1:6038-7670 GCF_000164805.1 Carlito syrichta | reverse complement strand
GCAGGTAGGCATGCTGTCCATGTGGACAGTGTAGAGTGACAGTGGCTTCCTAGAGCAACTGCATGCAGGCCCACAGGTGATGGGCCAGGACTACTGTGGTGAGGGGCAGGAATGGCTTCATCCACCTAGTTCTCTTCAGCACTGGGGGTGTTTCTTTGGCACTTCAGCTTTGATTCTTCTGGACCTCATTCACAGGGCCCAGTTAAAGTTGGTCAGAAAATCTTGATCAGTTTTTAGCTGTAGACTCCAGAATGCTCCATGAATACTTCCTGCCAGTCACTAGAAACATTTGAGGTGTTACTTTCCTGGAATATTAGGGACTGGTTGTAGACATCTATTTGTGATTTAGGATTTTATTCAGATTCTTTGGAATTTCTTTTTACATGTTTATCACAAATCTGAACAGATTCCACTTAGAAATCTGGGATGCACAGATAAGTGACTGTTTTGATTTATATCTATTTACTTTATATTTGTGTTATTTATTCATTTTTTTGAGTTGGGAATTTCACTGTGTTGCCCAGACTGTGGAGTACAGTGGTATGATCAGGGCTAACTGCAGCCTTGACCTCCTGGGCCTAGGTGATCATTCTGCCTCAGCTTCTCAGTAGCTGGGAGAACAGGTGTCCGCCACCACACAGAATTAATTTTTTTGATTTTTGTGTAGAGACTACTCTTACTATGTTACCCAGGCTGGTCTCAAGCGATCCTCCCACCTCAGCCTCCCAGAGTTCTGGGATTAGAGGCATGAGCCACTGTACCTGGCCTTCTTTTCTGATTTTTAACAATTAATTGTTTGCATGTTTAAAGGGATCATTTACCAGAAAAGGTGTTTCTAGCTGAAGCACTTTGCAAATAGTTTTTTCTTTGCATTAATAGATGTATTCTTTGTAATAAATTTGGAATTTCTGTGGAAAATCCAGTTTAATGTATATGAAACTTTGTATGTGTTTTTTTTTTTTTAAGTTGAAGTCTACTCTGTCACCTAGGCTGGAGTGCAGTAGAACGTTCATGACCAACTCAGTATTATGATTGTGACCACTGCAGCCTCGACCTGCTGGGCACAGGCGAACCTCCTGCCTCAGCCTTCCAAGTAGGTAGAATTAAAGTCCTGTGCCACCTTGCCTGGGTAGTTTTTTAAATTTTATTGTAGAGTTGAGTTCTCACCAAGTTGTCCAGGCAGGTCTTGAACCCCTGCTCAGGCAGTCCTTGCCTCTGCCTTCAAAGTGCTGGGATTATAGGCATGAGCCACCACACCCGACTGATAGAGCCTTAAATGTTTGACTAGTGGATAGGAATGTATTATTTTCAGGATTTCGGGATGTGGTTCATTTAGGATTAGGATTACAGGCAGAACTAATAGGTCTAGAAAATAATCCCTAATATCTTTGGATGGCATTTGAAAATGTTAATATTTGTATTTATACTATTAAAAATAGTTTTTAATTTGATTTCAAATAGTTAATGACCTAGAATTTTTTTTAAAAAATCATGTTAGGGTAGTTGGAGGGTAACTATAAGCAAAAAGGGACAAGAAGCCACCTTAATTGTATTTCTTTAACTGGATGTAGGAAACCAGTTTATAAAAAGATGTCATATTTTCAGATGTAGAATATCTAATTTATTTTTGTT
>NW_006974063.1:3184-4547 GCF_000164805.1 Carlito syrichta | reverse complement strand
CAGGAGGAGATACAGCAGTTTAGTATGACATTGAAGCATCCTTGTAGAAATCATTTATTTACTCAAAACATAAAGTTAAAGTTGTAAAAAGAAGAACTTGAATACTAACTCTATTTGCCACTGTGTTCTGTTGTTTGATGTTTAGCCTTTTGTGGGAAAACTGAAATAACGGAAGCGGACATATTTAGGATGTCACTCATCATACATTCTTTTACCATTGTTTTTTAAAAACATGTGAGGCATAAATTAGAAGTTTTGATTAGGTTGTGAATTTCAGAAATTTATCTTGGTCATGGTATCTTGAAGTTAAAAAGGATAAAGCATTTCATAAGGACCATTAACATTCTATTCCCTGCCTGTGGGCAAGATCAACTTTAAAATAGGTCTTGGATTCCCTCTCGTTTTAAATCAGGGTCTTTTTTATTTGTAGTATAAATAAGTTAGTCTCTTGATGCTGTGATTTTATTTATGCCATATATGAGAATATATATAATCCCTCTGCATGTGGTTATTTCACTAGATTTTGCTTGGGCATCTAGTCAGTATCTGGGTTTCATCATTGGGGTGGAAGTACTCATTGGCTTAAGCTTTCTGTGGGAGTTGGATGTGGTGTGCTCTGTTGACTATCAGCTCTGTGTTCCCTTGGAGTGGGCAAAAGCAGTTCATGGCACAAATGACAGAAATAGTATGTTTGCCACTTTGTGCTGGCATGCAAACTTATCTCTTCTGTGTCCTTTTCTTAATGCTTTTTGGGGTTACTGTTTACTGAGAGTAAACATCTGGCTTACAAAATAAAAACTACTACCTCTGATCAGATGGGAAATTCCAGCTTTATTCTCCACCCCAGAGAAAGAAGATGTGGTCCTTACTGACTACTTGGAGGCTCCCACCCTAGATGTTGGTCATTCAGTTACTATATCTTGATATATACCCCGGATTTATGTGAGGGACAGAGAGTGATTCATTCTGTATGATTTCTCCTGTTAGAAGGCAATAAGAGGAGGTAGGTATGTATCTGTATTAAAGTGTTGAGTATGGATGAGAGAGATATTTTGCTCTGAGGCTAGCCCAGCAGCAGGACATGGGCAGTGACTAGATACAAGGGATGACTGCAAAGGTTGAATGAAAATGAGGACAAGATGTCAAGCCACCAAAAGCTATGAATGGATGATGGCTGGTGGAGTGAGTTGACTGGGGGTGGACCAGAGGGAGTATGTAGGTCAGAGTGTCATGGCGGGTTTTTTTTTTGAGTTGGAGTCTCACTTCGTCACCCAGGCTGGAGTTCAGTGATACAACATGGTCACCCCAGGTCAACCAGTTGGGCTCACTGGAGCCTTCTTCCTTCTTCCTAAGCTTTCCAAGT
>NW_006974063.1:0-2484 GCF_000164805.1 Carlito syrichta | reverse complement strand
GCTTTTCTCATATTTTTATCAAATTATGATTTTAAGTATACTTTTAGTTTGGGTTTTTAGTGTTTGATGATTTAGTATTTAGTGTTTTATCAGTAGACAAAAATGTTGAAAGCTAGACTGAAAGATTTAACTGCTAATCAATAAAGTTAAACCCTCACTTTTACTTTTTAGCCTGAAATACATTTTAAGTATTATCTGTTGTTCCAAAGACTGTTACTGTTTTAAAGTAATTTGACTGTTTGAAATCAAGACTGAATTGTTCTGAATTACTTCTTTTGCAAATTACCAGACCTCCTGTGTTTGTGTTGCCCTATTCCCCTTTAAGGGAATTAAAAAATTTCCAAGTAGACACCTTCCTGAAGTGAAAACTCCTAAGATGGGCTTATCAGAGTCTTGATTTGGTGACTTTCTTTTTCTTGTTAAATACCTTGTTACCTTGTGAGCTGTGAATGTTGCCAGTAGTTCTTTCACTGATCTTAGGGACAGGACCACTTGTGTTTTCATTTCTTGTTTCTTTCTTTCTTTCTTTCTTTCTTTCTTTCTTTCTTTCTTTCTTTCTTTCTTTCTTTCTTTCTCTCTCTCTCTCTCTCTCTCTCTCTCTCTCTCTCTCTCTCTCTTTCTTTCTTTCTTTCTTTCTTTCTTTCTTCCATCCATCCATCTCAATATGTTTTCATTTCTTGTTTTTTTCTTTCCTTCTTTCTTTCTTTCTTTCCTTCTTTCTTTCTTCCTTCCTTCCTTCCTTCCTTCCTTCCTTCCTTCCTTCCTTCCTTCCTTCCTTCCTTCCTTCCTTCCTTCCTTCCATCTCAATATGTTGCCCAGGCTGGTCCCATTTCCAATAACATCCCCTTAGAGATACATTCCAATTATAGACCTAATGTTTAATATTTACTTATAAGTCAATAGTGTGTGACATTTGCATTTTAAGGTGGTCAGTGGGAAATTCTTTGCTGTTATCTTTTTAGGAAAAAATCTGGTTTTCTCAGTGTACCTTAATTTCTCCATCTTTAGAGTGGGATTAATATAGGTAAAGGTACTTGAATTTAGTAAACTATTTATTAGACTATTATGAATGTGTTTTTTATTAATTGCAGTTAGATTTAGAAATACCATTTTGCTTTTCATATGAAAGTAAGATTGCATAAACATTTCATTCACTTATTAATTAGAAGATTTAGCTTTTGAGAAAAACCACTTAAAAGGTAAAATAAGTAATAGAGTACATCTGTTTGCAGCATATAAATTCTTATTCAGCTTAAACCTATAGGATTCCAAGTTGGTGTTGTTAATGAAATTACACTGTATAAGTTCATAAACCATCCACGGGCTTCCCCAACTCACATTGTGCCTGAAGTCAGTGGGTCAGTAAGCAAAGGGTGTGGAGGATGCCCTGATCATGTCTTTGATTACATAATGGTTTGATTTGCTATAGCCTGTCCAAATAAGCTCTCACCAGATAATTGCTTTGTGAAATGAGCATTGTTGGCCAAAGGGAGGTGCTAGGAGAAGAAATCCACCACTTGCTACTCCACTTGTGTACTGGGTTTGTGGCAGAGCTTCCAAGGCAAGTGACATCTTTAACAAAGGTGGCCCACAGGTTTTGTAAATGCTTCTTTCTCTTTACTGCTTTACTGTGTTACTAATAGTAAAAGTATTGCTAGTTGAAGTCTTTATTAAACAGTAGTGAATGTAGGGTAACACCAAAATGGACAGGTTTAAAAATATGTAGGTGATAGAACACTCTCTTCCTTCATCCTTGTACCAGATTTCTGTCAGGACCTAGAATAGTTCATACAAATGAATGTATCTGTAGATGGAGTAGTATGCCCTCATTTTAACTCCATGATCAAAGAATTCCCAGTTCTTTCCAGAGTGGCAATATAATTCAGGTGTAATTGTTTAGTCGTTGGATGCAAATTCAGCTAGGGGAGAATGATTAGCTTTCCTTTTAAAGGTTTCTCTAAAATCTTCTAAAGTGATGTCAGTATTGCTAATTGATGTCACCTTAGACTTAACATAAGGTCCTTCAAGGAATTTCTGGATATTCTATGCCCAGTGTCCCCTAATGTTAGCATCTTATGTAACCATGGCATCATCTTATCAGAACAGGGATACTCACATTTATAAAATAACCTTTTCCTGGTCCAGGATAGAATTCCACCTTGGATTTAGTTATCATGTCTTTGTCTCCCCCCATCAGTTAAGTAAGTTCCCCAATCACCTGCCCCACACCACCATTTATGATAGTCACACATTTGAAGAGTACTGGCTAGTTACTTCTCAGACTATCCCTCAGTTTGGGTTTGTCCGATGTTTGCTCATGATTAGTATGTCTTAGGACATACTAATGTGATCACTTGGTTAATGTGGTTTCTGCCAGATTTTTCCATTGTGAAGTTACTTGTTTTTTCCTTGTAATTAATAAATGTTAATTTTACCTTGTAGTATTACAGTAAGCAATAATTCTTTTATAATTAAGACCTTTGT
>NW_006974062.1:0-642 GCF_000164805.1 Carlito syrichta | reverse complement strand
CAGTCACTGGAGGACCAATCATGAATGCCCAGTCAATGAAAAACCAATTATTGTTGAGTTCCAATTACTGGGACACAAAGGAGGGATAGTCACTGGGACACCCATTTTGGAAGAGGCCTAGTTACTAAGTCAACCAAAGAAAAGATGATTAGTGCCTGGACTCCAAATCACAAAGGATTGCCAGTCATTTGTGGAACCAATCATAAAGGGAGCCCAGCCTTAGCCACCCAAAGTGGTGGATGCACAGGCACTGGGTCACCCATCACAGAAGAAGGCTTGTCACTGGCACCAACAGGATGGACAAGGGACAGTTAAAATTACAGAAGGGCACCAATTACAGAGGAAGCAAAGTCAATGTGGTTCCTATAATGGGTTAAGACTAGTCAATGTTGTACCCATTGTATAGGGTCCCCTTCCTTATGACGAAATCACAGAGGAAATTTAGCTCCGGTGAACCGTCACAAAGGAGGCTCAGTTTCTGGAGCATATATCACAGAAGAGGTCCAGTCACTGGAGCACCTATAACACCTGTGGCTAATTAGTTTGTTGCTCAATACCAATGAAAGCCAGTCACTGGGACACAAATTACAAAGAAACGTCAGTCTTGGAGCAATGATCAGAAAGAAGGGCCAGTCTCTGAGG
>NW_006974061.1:0-887 GCF_000164805.1 Carlito syrichta | reverse complement strand
GAAATATGACCTAGAATAAGGTGACACCAAATGCAATACACAAGATGACCTTATGTTTGTACCTATGAAAAAATATTATATCCTCAAAGTAAAGGCCAATTCAAGGCAATGTCTATGAAAATTCCTTCAGTTGATTATTGTAAAGAAATGGACAAACTGATTGATATGGAAAAGTAAGAGGCCCAGAACAGATCAAACAATCTGAAAAAAAGGAAAAAAGTTGGAGGCCTCAAACTTCCCAGTTTCAAAAACTTACTACAAAACCTATAGTAATAAAAACAGTGTGGTTCTGGCATTACCACAGACATATGGACCCATGGAAGAGAACTGAGAGTCTAGAAAGAAAAGTCTTTTGAACAGATGTGCAAGGATGACTGGATATTCCACGCAAAAGATAATGAAGTTGTGCCTCATCACATAATTTTGAAAAATTAACTCAAAATGAATCATAGGTGAGGGCTAAACTATGCAATTCTTAGAATCTTTGTCACCTTGAATCAAGCAATGGACTCCTAGATATAACGCCTACAGCATGAATGACAAAAGAAAAATATACACATATTGAACTTCATTACAATTTTAAAAGTTTGTAATGCAAAGGATACCATCAAGATAGTGAATGACAACCCATAGGATGGGAGAAATATTTGCAAACCATATCTCTGAAAAGAGTATGGTAGGCCTGGCTTGGTTGACTCAACCTGTAATCCCAGCACTTTGGGAGGCCAAGGTGAGTGAATTCCCTGAGCCTGTGGGTTTAAGACCAGCCCAAGCAACTTGGTGAGACCTCCTCTCTACAAGAAAAATCAAAAAAATTAGCCGGGTGTGGGAACCCGTACCTGTAGTTCCGATTACTTGGAAGACTGAGGCAGAAGGTTCACTGGAGT
>NW_006974060.1:1620-3086 GCF_000164805.1 Carlito syrichta | reverse complement strand
GGGTGTGCCATTGCACTTCAGTCAGGTCGATGGAGTGAGATTCCAACTCAAAAAAAAAAGGAAATCAATGCAGAGTAATTTTTTCCCAATATCTTGCTGACAAAGGAGAAGACTTGATATAGTAGTTTTCTTCCCTTTCTTCCAGAAAGGATAGACTAACTCTACAAAATGTTGTCCAACTCGACAGAAGTCAATGAAGTCTACAACTAGAAATTCACATTTCACCCAACAAAGGGAAAATGCAAATAAAATCTAATCAATACTGCAAGTGCTTTGCAAGCTCTGTCTGGAAATAAAAATAAAAATAGAATTGCTTTACTGATTTAAAATTTTGTTAGCATGTCTCAATTCAGGTTTGTTCATGGTTTTATCATATATTTCAGTTACCTCTACAGTAAATAGCTGAAAATTCTACCAGGCTGTAAACCTACGTAAAAGAGTAAGTAATTTGCTTTTATTGAATATTCTTCTTATACAGGTCTATTTTTTGAAAGGTATTTTGCTAAAATTAGTGGGAGATGCAGTAGTTTGTTATGGGTGAGTACTTTGCTAAAAATAGTGGGAGCTGCAGTAACTTGCAATGTGCAAGTTACAGTCTAGTGTGGGAGAGAAAATGTGGATTATATAAAGATTATTTGTGCTATTAGAATTAAACAGGTTTGTACGTTATAGCAATTGCTAATAGACATTGCATTGCCTTAATTTAGATCACAAAGGATTCTTCACAGATTTTTACTTCCTTGGCTAAAGTCATGCTGTAAAATAGCAGACCACTGGGTTTTTTTTGGGAGCGAATACTCTCGGAACTGTCTTATAAGGAACTTAACAATAGAAATTAGAATGAGTGTATACAAAAGTAAATTCATATTCATCTAATAAAATCAAGTATTTTAAAACTTACTTAAACTCTTGAATATTGAAAGCCTCATTTAAAATAAATTTCTTTATAATGTTGATTCTTTCAATTCATGAGCATGGGATATTTTTCCGCTTGTTTGTGTCATCCTTGATTTCTTTGAGCAGTGTTTGGTAGTTTTCATCATAAAGGTCTTTCACATCTCTGGTTAGGAAGATGCCAAGGTATTTCATTTTTTTGTGGCTATTATGAATGGGATTGTGCTTTTTGGGGGGGTCTGTTTGTTTATTATTGGTGTAAAGAAATGTAATGTAATTGTCTTTTGCACATTTATTTTATACCCTGAGACTTTGCCAAAGTCCTTTATCAGTGCAAGGAGGATATGACAGATTCTCTTGGGTTTTCAGGGTATACAATAATGCCATCAGGAAAGACAGATAACTTCACTTCTTCTTTTCCTATTTGGATACCCCTGATCACCTTCTCTTTTCTGATTGTCCATTCTACTAAGGCGGTCTACAGATTTAATGCAATACCCATCACATTAACAGCAACATTCTTCTGAGAATTAGAAAAAAAATTACAGGAATTGATATAGAAACACAAATGA
>NW_006974060.1:0-824 GCF_000164805.1 Carlito syrichta | reverse complement strand
CAGTCTGAATGGTAATTATCAATAAATCAAAAAATAGCAGTTGGAGATTCCACGAGATGGTGATGGCATAGGTGGATTTGTGAGACTCTCCAAATGTTTGTTCATAAAAAGATTCTTACTTTTCTTCCCACAGCCCCCTACCTAATGGCACTGGTATGAGGCCCGGGGACTTTCAGTGCCACGTAGGGCCAGACATTGCAGCCCCCAGCTGCGAATGCTCCACTCTATGTGACTCCCATCTGCTCAGGAGTCCTGGGTCCCAGCTCCCTCCCTGGCTACATCATGACACCCAGCACCCAGCAACAAACTGCCAGTCACGCAAGGAGGCTCTGGGTGCCCACCCCACAGAGATACCTGTCCCATTTCTGGCGGAAGTGCTCTGTGAGGGACTCAGGGCCACCACCTGCCCTTTGGAGCTTTGGAGGTCTGGAGGTCTGGGCCCACCCTGGCTGAGGCACTCAGCATGCGACTTCAAGCTTGTGTAAGGGAGCAGAACCCCAAGCTTGTGTAAGGTGCTGATCAGAGGCTTCCAGCTCCAGAGAAGGGAACGCCCGACCCTCTCCTCCACCCCAGCGTGCTGGTGATAGTCCGGATCCAGCACCCAGATGTGCAGGTGATCCTAGATGAGCATACCTAAAAGTGAAAGTGGAACTACCACCTCAGCCATTCTCCAGGCAGATCTACATCACCCCGCCCACCTATCAGAGCCTCCACCTCGGTTCCCATGGTGACGTCGTTACACAGGAGACAAAGCCCCTCCCCTACACTAACAGACTGAGACAACTAAGATTTACAGAACTCCCAGGCAGCAGGCTAACTGCCTG